>NW_020955916.1:238489-274528 GCF_003031625.1 Empidonax traillii | reverse complement strand
TTAACCACTAGACCACCAGGGGCTCCCACGGAAGTCCCTGTAAGTGCTAACTGATAGCACACAGACACCCAAGTCCCCTCTCCCTCCACAGCTGTTCTGTCCTTGGTTAGCTCTGCCATGCAGTTCCCATCTCCCTCTTGCTACTGGGACCTATTGCTGCTTTTCCCATCCCCAGTCCTGAAGGAACTCAGATAGTGTCCCCAGTGAGTCAGCATATTATTTTTGCTTTTTCTCTCTAAACAATGAATGTAATTAATATTTAATATACACTATCTAAAATTCTTTTAATGTTTTTAAAACTCTTTGAACCTTTCATTAATTCCCTTGGAACCTGCAATATATAGTTTGAGAAACATTGCTCCAGAAAAAGGCATACAGTTTTTCCAAATACAAGCAAAACCAATACAAAGTTTTAAATTCTGTTATCTTTATATAGTATTTGAATCAGTAAATAGATTTTACTGCCAATGTGGTTTTCATATTGGATCAAGGTTATGACAATCCATTGAACAAAATGTTTCCAAAAAACTAAACTTTTTACAAGAACAACCATGATGTGAAGTAAATCAATATTGTAAGTAATTCAGTCAGAATCCATTTTAACAGTGCTGCAAAGAATGCCCAGTTCCCATATAGCTGACAGACAACTAAGTAACTTGAGGGCAAACAAGTTAGTATTTTATTCAAATTTAATTATTAAAAAGTGTATGATCATTAATTCTACTCATAAATGGTGATAGCATTGTCTCTAGATGAATGTAGGAGGTAATATAATCAAGTGAGGAAATATACTAAATAAAAATAATAAAAGGAGTGTTGTTATTGGTGCTGTTGCTTCTTAGGAAGCTGAAAAGCTGGATATCTCATAGTGGAAATACGATGCATATCTAATCCAAAAAAAAACTGTTAAAAAAACTACAAATACTGAGCTGCTGGTGATTTTGTAACAGTACAATTTAATCAAATACAAAACAGTACAGTTCTGTGTGTACAGTACACAAAAGGTGACATTTAAATAGGCTTGGTGAAGGAGGAGTGAGAAGGTCTTTTTTCCAAGTCAACACACAAGATGTGGCTGGCAGCTGGACCTGCCACAACCTCACTGACATGAGGAAGAGCCTTTTCGGTGGGTGTAGTCCAAATTAACCAAAGCATGGCACAGGTTGTTCTAGCACTCCTTTTCTGTATTATAAAGAAACTGGATGAAGAGTCTTCCACACTGTAGTAAAGTCCACTTTCTTTTTGACTAATTAACAAAGCATTTTCCAGAAGGCAATGGAGGACTTTGCAGCTAAGTTCTTGCCAGGGTGATGATAGCGACTCACATAAAATTTCACACTCTCTGAGAACCTTCTCTGTTGAGCTTTCCATCCTTGTTCAAACAGTACTTCAAGGAGTCTCCCTTTGAAACCTCCCCAAAATAACACAAAGTGGAAAGGAGAAATAAAACAGACAATCTAGAGTAGAGAACATTTATTTAAGTTAGGTTTTGAACCAGACAAAAATTTGGAGAGTTCAGAGATAAAATCACCTCTATGTCGAGTAAGAAAAATAAAAAAAAAAATTAAAGGTCAAAGTTAATTGGTTTGTTCACCACATTCAGCCCAGCCAGAAATACAAACATTGCAAACTGAACTATCATTCTAAATTCTCACACAACCGCTCAGATTATCAAAAAAGTAACTGAAAGGTAAATTTAGTAAGGTTTTTCTTGCAGGCATAACATCTTAATATTCATGGTACAATACCATATTAGTGAATACTTTCAATTGCAAAAGGCAACCAATAAATTCCCCAAGGCCACAGTTGCCTTATTCAAATGTTATAAAAGCAATAACAAAAAACACAGGTTGAAAAATCCCTTGACTTCACAAATTTGGATATGATTCCAAATGTATCATGAGAGAACCTTGATTATCAGTTAGAGATTGGATACTGATGGATATTAAAACAGACAATCAACTGACTGAAAAGAGAAAAAAACCCCAACCAAACAGCACTTTCTTTAATCAGGACACAAGAGGGAAAAAAAAAAAAGAAAAAAGGAGCTTTTTATTTCTGTAGTGATTGACCTTAGAGCTGGAATTAATGCACTTATAAATACAAACTCATTATGTAATGATGCATAGTATAGCCATAGGCTAATTGTATTTATTTGACTGTACATCAAGCCATTCAATATCAGTTTCAGGACTGCTACACAAGATGCATAATTATTCTTCTTTCTTTCACCTAATCTTTCATATTTATTCTAAGGATATCTGTGAAAAGAATGAATATACCACATTTCTGCTGAAAAGAAAAAAAAATGCACAAGAAATTAATGAACAATTACACTTAACTCCTAATTCATGGCAACATCACAATGTGAAGGCAGACATGTTCAAATTAAACAACTGAACATTCTAAGAAGTGTTTATGCCAATTAAAAAGCAGTTAATATCTGAATGACCTAGAAGTGTTTTCCAGACTTGGAGACCACGAATGTTTGGTTGGCATGTGGCTAACCTAGATCACTAACAGTGGACAGAAAGCTCTTAAAAAATTTCACTATCAGAGTGTATAATTTAACTACTGGGATGCCCTGTCACTCACACACAAAACTGCTTGATGCACTGGTACTACCTGCATATTGCCTGAACTCGAAGACTCATCTAGCACTTTCCCAGCTTACAGGCATATTTAGTATTCCTCCATTAAGTCTAGTTTGTCATGTAGTTGCAAATGGCAAACTTCATGTTCTCATACCCAATTACTGACTAAACAAGCAGAATGCAATTTACCAATAATGCCTCAACATTATTCACTTTAAGCTAAAATTAAGTTTTGAAGGTTCTCAATTAAAACATCTCAATGTACATTTCAATGTAAATGAGTTTCCTAATTTAATTCACTGAAATATTTACCTTCTACATCCACAGCATGAGCTGTTAAATATATTCATTGGTGAGATGCATACAAAACCCCAAGTCTCTACTTTTGTGTCAGCCTCCTTACATTAGGACAAACTCCCACCTTCCCACCTCACACATTGCAATATGATTAGGATGTGACACCACATTTTTCTGTGTTCAATCTATTTGCAGAACGAGAAAAACCACAGCAGTCGTTTTGCTGCTCCTATGTCCCATTTTATCAGAATTTCATCCCCATATCCTCTTCTACAGTCTTTTGAATGTTTTGGTCATATTTCGCACTTTGACAGAATTATTACTGAGTCATAATTTCCTTATAGCTTGTGTCTCCTGAATAGTACATATGGTTCAATTAACTTAACTCTGGGATGACAGTACAGTTGTAATGATCTCAATTATTGCAAGACATCCTGATATGGGAAAATGAGTTATCATAACCTCCCCTGCTTGCAAAGGTGACGTAAGTACTGCTTTCCCTTATGTTTTTTTGCTATTTGCTGTCACTTTCCCCCTCTTCTCTCACATTACCTCTCAAGATCCTAATAAAGGATAGCCCCTTTATGTCAATCAGGAATATAGGAAATTTCAGACCAGTCAGAGGGTCAAATTGCAATTGCCATACTTAGAGTTTTTCTGAAGACTTTTTTTTCCATAAAATTTGCTAAATAAACATAACTTTTTCATATTTTTATAGCTACAAAATTACACTGCACCCAGTGCTTTTGCTGCTTGCTACTGATGTAACGTATGGTACCAGTTTCACACTTGGGCTACATTTAAACTTTAACATCAGCTGACTTTAACATCTGTTCAACTCTGATCTCCATAAATCAAAAGAAATTTCCACATTGTGCAGCTTCTGAAGTTTGCCTGCACTTCACCCTGGAGCTTTGTCCACACTCCGCCTACTTAAGGAAACTGTTGTTTCTCACACTAAAATCCTAAATTATAACAGACACACATATGCCCACTGCACACATAAGCGCTGAATGAAGTTCTGGCCTTCTCCCGGTGTCATATTTGATAAAATCAGAAGAATATTGTGTTACCAGAATTATATCTGTTACTTTTAACAGTATCTCTATTTGTACTCATATTAGCCTTGAAAATATTAATATTTTTTATGCTATCAGCAAAAAAAAAACCCCACATCAAACCCAATACTCCCGTTGCCCCCACTCCCCAAGTCTGTAAGATTATGGAAGAACACTGTCTAGGGTCAGTGCCATTCAATACAGATAAACTACATTCAAGCTGGCTGCCCAAATTCCCTTTATCATCAAATGCAGAGAAAGAGGCACGTGCAGGGTCAAATTCACTGTATCTAAGGTAGATCTAAGTCTAAAATAGGCCAAGATGAATGAACCAGTAACTGTTCATGTAAGTCTGCTGGTCAAAGGGAGAAAAATGAGAAACCTGAGTGACACGTAGATATGCTTATAGTAGATACCTAAAGTTAGATCAGTTGAGTAACACCCTAGTACCTGTCAGAAACTTCTGTTGTGGGGTCTTCAGTGCAATTATTCTAGTGGCAAATGATAAAGTCAATGAAAAGGAGTATTAAGGAGAATGGCTCAATTCACACAAAGAAATACCAGACTCACCCAAACAGGTTTTAGATGGAAAGCACTGGACCCCATTTAAGGCAATTATGTGCATTTTTCATTTGTATTTATATTCCCTCTACAGCTGTGATAAAAGTGCAGCCTTCAAGTATGGACATTCATGCATTGACATCATGCACACAGATTTGCAATTTTATGTTCAGACGCTAATAAGATATTTCTGGTTGAAAGTTTTTGTCACATGTCTAGTCAGTTCTTTATATCTGAAAGACCAAGACATCTCAATCACTTAAAAACTTACTCATTTTCAAAGACTATGATGCATTTAACCATTATAAAATATATATATATACACACATATATATATACACATATTTGAAAGAAGTTTTTCATGGCATTAGTTCTTTCTAAGTATCTCTTAATATTTTAAATGGCAAAGACCACAGCTAATGGCAGTGGCATTTCCATATCTCATTTTCCTTTTGTCCAAACTTTGCAGAAGTCTTTTATCTTTGAAATGTACTTAATTTTTAATTAGAGTTTCTACTGTGATAATAAAAAAAGTCCCAAAGAAAATAAATTTCTAAACATTTTTCTATCTGAATTGAAGGAAAAAATAGATAATTTGTTTGTTCCATCTGTTGGTTACATGACTTCATCAGTCTGAACATAACTTCTATTTCCTAGAGTAATCCATCACAGTGACATTTTATCCTAGAGGTAAACATGAAATCTTTAATGAAACCATTCCATTGTTTTCAGTACATTGCAGGCTTACTAATATTAGGTGCCCAGCCAGACATCTGGTCCTACACCTCCCTATGTGCAAGACTTCAATCTTGAGGGCAACTTTGAAACAAATACAACTTTATTTACATGAGGAAATTTGATGGTCAAGTGCTTTATTGAACACAATCACCTTATCAATTTTCCTGTAACTCATGTGATCAAACAGAGAACTCAAAACAGTTTTCTCCCCTCTTTTTTGAGGTCATATTGTACTGAGGTCTTCACAGGAAACCAAACTAAAATTTATCCATTTGTAAAGCATGTTTGTTTTCCCTTAGCTATAAGAATTAGCTGAGGCTACTTTTCTGCACTGTAGAACACTGGGATGATTACTTCTAAACTTTGAAGAGTTCTAACAGGTTTAATTTCAATTAAGCCTATGAGAACAAACTGCAGAGAAATAATTTCAGAAACAATTCTTCAAAGTATACAAGAGTAAATCCATATGCTGCTGAGGATGAAGCACAATAAAGCATCATTGAGATAATCTATAGTTAAAATGATGGTGTATGACTTATGATTAAGCTTCATTACCTGCAGAGCAAGGGGCTTCCATCTCATATTTTTCAGTAAAGCTGGTGCTGAGGTAAGCATGCTCTGAGGTCGCTTTTTCAAAGTTAAGATAACACCACTCGGATCCTCTCGTAGTGCATTCACCAAATTTTTCAACTGCCACCCCACCTGGTAACCAGTAAAATCATTACAATAAAATTGAGGTACAGTATTCAATATGTAATGTTCCCTTTTTAAATAAGATTACTAAAATAACATTATAGGAGTGTATATATATATTAAAGGAAATTAACTCTAGAAATGTCAAAATTTAATTACTTCATAAAAATCATGTAAACTAAAATAATTATTATAATGCATTACAATGTATATGCATCATTTCAGGTTTTAGAATTAATAAACTACTGTTACTTCACTGCAAATGCACAATTAAATCTCAAGGTGTTTTCCAACTTATCTCTGGCACACAGACTTTAGAAACTAGAAAGTTAAAAAGCCCTGGCTTCTACATTGACAGTTCATTTTAAAACTGAGCATTTTGTACTTCATGGTTACTATTTAAAGTCCACTAACCACATGTAGTCATACACTACTACTCCTAGCAGCTTATGCAACCATAAACCAGTTCAGGAAAATCTTCTACTTTTCACACTGCTATAAAAATAAAGTCAGAAACAAAAGGCCTTTTTTAAAATAACACTTCTTTCACAATTCGGAAACAAATACAGGAAATCAATGACAGAAATCTAGTCCAGTCACTACCTGATGTAGTCCAGCCTAAAGTAAAATTTTCCTAATTTAATTACAGCATTTTGAAATATTCTAAAATTAAAAACTTGACTAACACGGAAAGCAACAACTTTTTATTTATAAATGCAGGATAGAATTTGACTTTGCATTTTTGAAAAAAGTACTTCAAACATTAAAACATTACAACTGACAATGACAATGGTGTTAAGTCTGAATAATGCCGGATTACTAGGTATCTATTGTGAAATGCTTTAAGGTGTTAAAACCCCGCTTTTTTAAAGTTCGGCACCTAGACTGGAAATACACAGAGTCATACCTCCCTTGAAAATCTTGACCTGTAGAGTCAGAAAGTGATTGTTTCTGTAAACTTGACATCTTTTCTACCTTTTTTGCTCCCTCTCCTCCCCCAAACAAACAAGTAAATTTTACTGGTGTGTAAAGGATCACAGGTACAAATATTTTCCCTCTTTCACAACTTGTACAAGAACAACATTAATAAGAAAACTACTCAACTGAGAAGAGAAAAATAAAATAATCTAGACCTCTGAAGGGATAAGGTAACTTAACCTTAAAATGGTTATTTTGTATCATGTCAATACATTTGAAAAAATCAAATAGGCAATGTGAACAAGGAGAGTGCAGATGGTTGTTATCATTGCTACAGTGCAATGACACAAATCGGTATTTCTTACCTATGCTTAAGCAAGATGATTACAAGTGGGTTGTTACTACTTACTTTTTATCTTATTCCCTATTACACAGAACCTCATTTTGTTTGCTTAATACCACTTATTCTAAGAACTGGTACTGCCATATGAACATGACACTTAAACCAACTCTAATGCTTACCAACAACCCTGAATCACAGATATGGCTCAAACCTCATCACTCTTTCCTCAGCTCCTGTCCCATTTTTCACCACAGCAAAGTTCATTATACCCAGAATGTACTCCTAGAGTAACATTATATATGCAAAGAAAATGGGTACTGACGACATGCATCTTTAGAGAATATTTTTCAGTGTCTACAGAAGACTTTCAAGCATGCTAAAATTCTCGTTTTCAGTCCAATGTACTAAGTATATGGCTATCACACTTTGAATAAAATGAAACAACTCCAGCTCAATTCTTACATCCTGGTGAGGTCTCCATTGTGTTTCTACAGTATTTCAATGGAATATCTTTGAGTCCAAGCTTTCTGCCTTAACACCATGATTTAAATAAAAAAATAGCTTGGTATTTATCTTTTCTTACTTTTAGACTTCCCCCACTGCTTAGAAGCAATACATTCCCTGTAGTTGCACAATCACTGTGGACATATGCAAGGTTTCATTTGCTACCGAAAAGAAGGAATAAAAGGCCTACAGTTTATGTAAGGTATTTCTGTAAATAAGCTACTGCACAGTGTAATTCCCTAATGTAACAACTGAAGATGGATTTCTGGAGAGGAATCCATCTGCTGAATAAAGCAGCACAGAGAGCCTTGAGGAGAACAAGATTTGGCCTCAATTAGGGAGTCAGGATGTAAAATACTTCCAATTTAAATTGGTAGGATGCTGCATGTTCCTCACTGAAATAGCCAGAGAAATATAAATACAATTGTTTTTTTTTTTTTTTTTGTTATGCTAGCATTTTAAAAATTATTTTAAATGCACTTTCATACTTTGCAGAGATAAACTGTATCTTGTACTTGAAATATGCCTTACACTGCAATAAACGGGAGATTATCTAGTCTATGAGAGTTAGGGGAATTAAAGAAAAAAAATCACTTCAAAGCACTAAATCTGATGTATTTAATTTAGAAGCTCATGAATAAAAACAATTTAACTTAACTTTTCACAGGGAAATTCTGAGTTTACTATAAATTTCAAATTAAGTTCATCTTCAGCTTTTACTTACTTCCCTGACAGAAGTTTTCTGCCTATTCAGACAGGTCTTGAAGGTTTATCATTTGAACAAAATTACTAAATTGGCCTAAGAGGAACAAGTTACGTAAGAAGCAATCAACAACACATTGAAGGAAATCAATGTCCACATAGGAGGCATGCTTTTCAGTTCCACTATAGTTCAAATCCTATCGAAATTCATATTGATGCAGACAAAACAGAAGTAATTTTATTTGAGGGGATCAGGCTGGAAAGAGGAAAAGGTAGTGACCATATATGGAACTGAAAACTCTTTTCCAGAAATTCACTTTAGTGATAAGTAATCTACACTTCCTTTCAAGTGCAATTTGATTTTACGCACTGCAAAAAGGGACAGTAAGCACCCATTACCCAAAATCACAGAAAGCTTTAGCAGAGGGTGCTATCAGAGGTCTCCCATCACCCACCCCGGCAAAGAAGAGGCCTCTGGGCAAGTTAAGATATATTTTACAAGACCTCAGTGTTTCTTTGGCTTGTAGTAAGCACATCTGGATGATAATATTACAGCAGCTTGAAATTAAACTTTTATTTTGAGTTCCTATTCTAAACTGCCAACAACTGTAACTTTTTAAATAACTAAAAGTTGTTCTTAAGTAATTATTTTTTTCCCCAGATGAATATATTGCCCCCCTTATGACAAGCTTCGAAAATTGGTAGTAATCCTCCCTTTTTCTGAATGAAGCATGACCATTCATTGAATCTTTTTTCACACAGCCACACTCATGGCAACAGTCCCAAACTCCTGTGCTCATTCCTGAGTACTGCTGCATATTATGATCCAGAGAGGAGCTCTGTAAAATACTAACATGCAGACAGCTCAAATACAATTGGATGGACCTAAACCAAGTATTTTTAGCATGCTACAAAATAACCTACAGCCTGAAAAATCTTAGACTTGTATCTGCAAAGAAACTATGGAACAGTTGCATCACTTAAAAGCAGTGTAAAAATCCGATACACAGTTAAACAACATCATCCAGAGGGTGGAATAACAGTCAAATGGTAAACAGAACAGAGTCCATAGTTTTACAGGAGTATTCCTGTTCAACAGGTCATCAGACTCCCATGAAAATTAATGAAAGCTTTCTGTTTCCATGGAAAGAAAACTGTTATTTTTTCACCTGTTACTGTAATTTTTTCCTGACTTGCAGATTTGTAGAAGGGAAAGGTAGTAACATCTTTACACTTTTAAAGAAAAAAATAATATATTCTTGCTAAATATAACCTGCAAAGCTATGTGCTATTTTCTACCTAACCAAATATGCAAATCCACTCTAGTGTTTAATTTTAAAAAGTTGGTGGATTTGGGAGATAATAAAAATTTTTATTCTTTCAATGTTGCCTGTAATTAGTTGCATGCATCCAGAGTGCTTTGACTTATCAACCTTTTCAAGCTTCAAACTGTTAGTAATTTTTCAGCTAAAAAAACATGAACAATTTCTAGGAGGGAAAGTGTATTCCCCTTAAGAAATGGGTGTTTTTTAAGAGCTTCCATATCTAACACCATCTTGCATTTCATTAAAAAATTAGTGCAGAAGAAAAAATAACCCAACACTACACTTCAAATAACTACCAAATATAGCACATTTTTAAGCACGTCAGAATCTGACAGGAACTTTAACAGCACCATGGTGTTAAATTAACAGATTGATTTCCACGAACGCTGGCCAGAAATGAGGATGGTCAGCCGGCAGCATCATGAAACAAATACATGAGTCTCAGGCATCTTCCTTCCTTCCCCTGGCTGCAGATGCCTGAAAAGGCTAAAAATTAATGGAAAGACATAGGTCTCCTGTCTCCAGAAAATATTACTGTGTGAGGAAACCACAAGAGGATGTTTACAACACGACCACTGCTGAGATGAAAGCTGTATCTGTATGCGGTAGGGGAAGCAGTGTCGGGAGAGCAGTAGATGCCTTTTAAGGGATTTATCCAGGGTCTTAGCTAGCACAATAATAGCATCCACACTTGCATAATGGTTTTCTCACAAAGAGGAGAGGTTAATAATATTGTGATTGCATAGGCTGCAATTCTAATTAAAGAGTATCTTGGCTACATTATTCAAATAAATGCAATTTTAATTCAATGCTCAAGTCAGTTCTGCGCATCCTTAAAATGTCACTGATTGCACTGCACTGCATCACTGTCCAAAGTCACAACACAATTTATATGTAACGTACATTGCAGAAAATCACATATTTTACTTGAGAATTTTCTGATGTTTCACTAAAACTTTATCAAACCATGAAATAACTGATTTTTATATTCATTTTTAGTCATGTAAAGATCACAATTAAGAGACCATCCCAAGAGTAAACTAAGTTAGGATCCAAACTGGGAGTTGAGTGCAGAAATTACTGCCTCTCATCAAGCCGCCCTAAACACATTTCCCTGTCAGAAAACATACCTGATTCAGAGCATAACTTCTTACTGATTTTACTAGATTGCTCCTTTTGCACAGCTCAGTACCACCATAACTCAACAAATTTCACAATGTTAGCAACATGACTACAGGGTACCTTGGTAAAGGAGACAAGCATCTGTATTGTCCAGTGGGGAACTGAAATTTGATTTGTCCAGGAACACAGAATTCATTCTGTATTGAAGCTTGGACACTATTTAATAACAACACTTACCATTCACTTGGTACTGACCGAATCAACCTTCAGCTCAGAGCTAACTTATTGTTTTGCTTTTGAGTCATTGTTAGTACCATCCTAGAACAAATAAATGAGCCTATTTTTTGGAACTGCAAAGACTCCAATTTTATGGGTTTGATCATATCCTATTTTACAGAAAAAGATCAATTATTGGGGATAACTTTTGAGGAAAAAAGGTCTCATTTCCCTATTTCAAGGTGTGGCCCTAAAAAATGGGGTTGATTTCACTTCACTCAGTTTTGGAGTACCTCTGAAATTTGAAGCATTCTGCTTCACTTGGGTACCTGCAGCAACTGTCTCCAGCATAGTGTCTATAAGGCACCTCTCTCTTCAGCCAGGAGTAGAGATAACCAGAAAAGACAGGTACTGGCAGTTTGGAAGGTCTTCATTCAACCTTCCATACAATTGCAGAACATGGATCTCAGCATTATTTATCCTCAGAGGGACTAAACTCAAGTTTTTCAAATGCTTGGTGGGTGTCTCAAGAATGAAGACGTGTATAATGTCAAGCTAAAGGCCTTCCCTGAAGGCACAGTGCTGTGCTGATGGAACCATGCAAGTACAAACCCTAGTCACAGAACAGACAAAAACCACTGGCTTTTTGTATGTGGGTCAGGGATATGAGGGTTCTGCTCCCAATTCTCAGTGGTGAATTTTCTGTAATACAAATGCATCACAAATTACACACCTACTGCAGAGAACAGGGTCTGAGAGCCACATTGTGACAAGCAGGCCCTACCCCTTCTTCATGAAGAAGGGCACAGACATTAAACTCCTATGAACAAAGATGCTGCCACCGGAGTCCTCACTTGGCCTCATTTTCAGGAGCTTGCAGGGAATACAGGGAGAGCCTGGGTGCCTCTTAGTCTGAGCAGGGCTCCCAGCAAGGGACACACCTCCACGGCCAAAGGAGAGACATTTCAGCACCCTTGAGTGGCCACAGATCAGAGCTAAGAAAACTTAAGTGCTGATAAATGTCTAAAGAGGCACAGAGAGCTGGTGGTACAAGCTGAAGGCTCAGGCAGCATTTAGGCTGACTGGACTGCACCCTGGTTTCTGACAGATTAGGCTGCACTATGGATGTAGATGACCCACCCTTCCTTAGGGTAGAGGAATAGCCAAGTTCTCCATATTTCACATGGCATAAAGAATGTGCTCCTCAGGAGTGACCCTGCAGTGCTAACCCACAACACAATGGGAATTTGAGCCGTATGTGTGCATTGCATAGTCTCATATTTAGATTCCCCAGATGCTTGTCCTGGAATTAAAATAATAAATATATGCAGACATGCATGCATACACACATACATAAATAATTTTATTTCAGATTGGATTTACATTGTCACAACTTAGTATTTTAGAATGATTCCAGTGAGTCAGTAATTCCGACAGTCCCTTTGACTCCCCTCTTTTTAGTGTATAAATAAACTACTTGAGATCCCCAGCTGCCCTGCAGCTAAACAGTGCTGCTACCCTTGAAACAGATGTTTCTTGAGACTGGATTCATAAAGTGAAAAGAAATTAACATGTGCGCAAAGAAATGATACAAAAAATTAAATCCTTAAGGTCACTAATGACGAAACAAACTGGAAAAAAAAATCCAAATCCAAAAAAAGCCTTTAACTGAGCTGTAAACTTACATAGCATCACTTAGCTAAAGGAAGAACAGGGATAGGAAGTTAAAAGAAATTGTCATAATGAAGCAGTAATTATTAAGTCATGAGAGATCTTTTTTTGTTTCATTTTACTGCTACTAAAATAATCAGTCAACTATGTACTGCATTCAAGCCACTGAGTTGTTTTAAACCAGTAATTAGGTTTTTTTCAAATAAAAAATTTACAAATCCAGAGTACCTCTATTCAAGCAGTAGAATATCCCTGTTTTATTTTTTCCTCCCACATGACACAGCATTAATTTGCTTTTCTTACTGCTTTGATCTATTTTTACAACAACTATCACCGTCTTACACTTCCTCACAATTACCTCTTAATTTCCTCAGAATAAGACAAGGGATTATGCAACAGAAGATCAAGCTGGAACCTGAAGATCAGCTGTGTCATTTACACAGCTGCTACCTGCACAAAGCTCAGGAGTATCCAAAATTCTTCCATTCTAACTCATATGTGGTCCCACCCGTGCACAACTGCACTATCAATTGTGTTAATTTTCACAACTTTGAAGACACCTTACCTTACCTTTGATTTTTTTCTATACATTTTCAGCAACCTCAGTTAAAAAGAAATTATTAGCAGCAGAATAATATCTGCCTTCCTTCCAAATCCACATATTTGAAGTTGCACTAACAGCAAGCCTTTTAACCTGTTCATATGAGACAAATAGAGTAACACAATCTGTATTCTGTTCTACAGACATAAACTATGTTAACAATAGAAAACTCCAATTCTACTTATTATCTGCTACCTGGGCATAAAAACTAAACTCTAATCATATATTCTGAAATAATAATTTTAACTGCAGTATTTACTGTACTCTCACAAGAACGTACTGTTAACATTTTAATTTAAATTGCCAGCAAATACAATTTGTGTCAAGATTACTAGTCAGTAGCAATTACTATAAGAATATGAAAATTATTTTTATCAGGAATATTTTGGCAACATATTGTCTTTCAGTATTTCTGTTGAAAATATTAATATCATTTATAGCCCTACTTAGAGGAATTTTTTTTCTATAGAAACACTACCAGGTGGGAAAAAAAAAAAAAAAAAAAAAAAAAAAAAAAAAAAAAAAAAAAAAAAAAAAAAAAAAAAAAAAAAAAAAAAAAAAAAAAAAAAAAAAAAAAAAAAAAGCAAAGCAGAAAAGAACTCTAAAAAAGTAAATTAAAATGCAAAATGCATCTTCTCCCAGTATGTTCTGTGCAGAAGGATGAATTTAACAACTAGGTCACAGGAATGCTCCACAGAATATTGCAGCAGTTTTTAGCACATACATCCTCAGGAGTATAGTCCTAAGTATAGCTTGTATCACAATACTTGATTTGGCCGTAGACTAAACAATGTGGCTATCACCAGCAGTGACACTATGAAGGCCCACCAATTACATTTCTAGAAAAATGTCTGCAGTGGAATTCTTAATATAATTACAATGCCTTCAAAAGATACATTGGTGCCTTGAAGTGAGCCCAGGTGTGTATTCCCAGACTGCAGCTGTACAGAACAGTCTGTATCATCAATTACAAAAGAAATTTTTATTTCCCCAAAGAAAAATAATCTAAGAACTCAATAATCTGCTGAATGTTATTCATATATGTTCACATAATCACATGAGCAAGTTACCAGGGCTCAGTGTTAGTAGAGTTGCCCATTCTGGAGTACAGTCAGGAGAGAAAAAAACTCCAATAAAATCTGATTTTGAGTGAGGTGTAGGGCACAGCAAATGCCATCAGGTGAGCAAGACCAAAATCAGCTGGCAGGAAATGCTTCTAGTGTATAGCAAATGAACCCACATCTCACTCATATGAGATGATGGGCATCTCCTGTTGTACTACTTTCTTCCTGAAAGGACTTGTACAGCAATCCAAACTGCAGCAGAGGGTCGGGATCAGGTGCTCTGGAGCACAGATCAAAGAGCACACTGAACCTGGGATGTCAGTGCCCAGGTCACAGGACCAGATGTTGCTACTCACAAAGCCAAAGGCAGTGAGGAGCATTTTCCACAACCATTTGTGACTTAAAAGTGATCCTGCCAGTGTTCCCTTTCTATTTTGGGGCACAGTCAACCAGGTTTAATGTTTTCAGCTAGGACAAGTAGGTTGTCTTGAAATAAAAGTAGAAAAGCTCACATAGTTTAGCTCATCTAGGGGGGACAGGTAGCTGCTGGAAGGCAGCACAGTGTGCCTTTCTGCTGCAGCTGAACTGATTCCACTGGACTGACACAGGTGTGATTAAGTGTGAAAATTTAATGTGGAATGAACAAAGGAAAATTATTATATAAAGTTTGGCAAAAACATGAAGCAGCATGGGCTGTCTAAGCTTATGCTGCTCTAACACAGAGGCGACAATGACTTGTTTGTTCTGTCCTGCCAGAGACAGAAGTGCAACTGGATGCCCACACTGACACAGCACATTATTTACATAAAAATGAGCCTGTGCTCATCAAAGTGGTGTGTGTTTCAGACAGCAACTCCGGACAAGCTCCAGGGATTAATGGAAAACAGATTCCATGGACAAGAGCATTCAGCATTTGTTCCCATGGGGGGAGAAAAGATCATGTTCCCTCACACATTTCACTTCTGCAGTATCACACTTCCCTGACATATGGGATACAAAATAATACACTTGTGTTTATCCGCACATCTATGTAAAAAAAGATAACATAAATAACACCATATAATCTCAACACAAATTCCATGTTAAAGGGAATGGCAAGTTGACAAAAATATTTTTCCTTTTGAGGGGATCATGACAATTTAGTTCCTTTATCAGTATCACACAATACTTATGGAGATTGTTAAAAAAGGATAAGGAGACATACAGAAATTCTGAGAGGGTATTTGGGGGACAGACTACATTTGCAAAAAAGTATGGCCTCATATCCTGACAAACTACAGAGAGTTCAGGACAGAGCCCTAGGTAACTTCCATAAAGACTTTCATTAACATTTCTGAATAGAGCAAGAAAGCTTTTAGATGTAAACCCCATCCACCTTTAAAATTAAATATTTGTGGTTACATTTACCAAATCATTATAAACAAAGGACATCCGAGGATTCAGAAAGGATTAAAAGAATGATTTGGGAGCTGTTATTCTATCTCCTCTTCCATAAATGAACCTGCACGACAGCAACAGAAGGAAGTTGCTCAAAAAAGTTTTTTTTTTTTGAACTTTTATGATTTTACTACACTGTTTTGTTGTTCAAGCATCATAAGAAAATAAAAATACTGTTTTAAATAAAAGATGTTGTTAGTGGAAGTTGTATAAGACATCAAACATCTAATGTCAAAAGCTTGGGCTGACACTGCTGTCCCCTCCCTTACACTATTCCAGCCCATTTCCCCACTGAGTCACTTTTGAAATACCTTCTCCCTCAAAGTCAAATTAATAAGGCCTTAAATGAAACATCTGTGTTCACAAAAACCTAGCTGCATCTGAACTAGTCTGCTAAACAGTGCAGAAAATAAAAAACTGATAAACTGAAATATTTGCAACATCACTTTTCTGCTTATAGGTGTTTTGGTTTGGTTTCCCCCCCTCCCCGCCCCTGAATAAGAAGATATCTACTGCAAACTCCATTTTGAATGTATACACTCCAGAGATTCATATGCACCCCAAGTTCAGTATTTCCTATGAGCTGGAATTTACCAGCTCCCAACAAACCCTAAGATATTCTGTGGAACTCGAACTCTCCTCAGTGATTGTGCAGCAAATCTTAAAAATCTGTTCCTTAATTTTTCTAAGCAAGGATTAGGTTAGGGTAAGTATCTAAAGATGTATCATACCCTTCTTTAAGTGTATATCCTTCCAGTAAAGCAAGGTATGATCTTGGAAATATATCTGTCATGTTTCAGAGGCATTTTAGCAAAAAGTTTTTGTAGTGTAAATACAAAAAGAGTTCCTGCAACTTAATTCTCTGGACTTGGCTTGGCCCACTGGAGCTTCCACAGTAAGAAACTTGCTGTATAAAAGCAAGGTGTTATCTACTACAATATTTCAAAAAATCCAATTTCAATAGCAACTTATAGATGTTAAACACATTAAACAAACCAGCTTCCAAATGCAACAGATCAGTAACTGGCCATATTCAACTATTTTTTCCATCACTGATATGGACATAAGTTCTGAAGAGTTTTAGCCAACAAACTCAAGTTTTGGGAATCCACAAGTCTATCAGTTGTCATATCAAACTTGTATTCAATCCATGTTTATTCAAAGTATATGTAATGTGCCAAATATGCCTCCAAAATAAAGAAAACTATTACACAAAACCAGCCTGTTAATCAAGAATCCTACAGCATTCTGAGTCTATCCCTCCCAGTTTTCTGCTCGAAGTATTTTCTCTACTGGTTTATCACTGATACAACCAGAAAGGCTACTGTGGACAGTAATAATTCATATAAACAATAATACAGTTTCCTGTACTTTCAGTTGGTTAAAAGAATTACTATCTTGAGGGAAAATATACTCTTGAATTATATATGGGTAGAAACACGAGTACTGCACTACAGTCCAAATTCTGAAACACCTGAATGAGGTGGGTGGTTTTGCTTCTTTATTTACATTGAAATATTTCAGATGGGCTTTTAGAGAAGATGAAGGATGGGATTTTCAGGGAAATTTAATAGAAGACTCTGTCTAAATCCCTTAAATTTTAATGGAGGAGTCACAGAATCATAATAGGGTTTAGGTTGAGAGGGGCCTTAAAGTGCATCTAGTATCAATCCCTCTGCCATGGGCAGGGACACCTTCCACTAGACCAGGTTGCTCAAAGTCCCATTTAACCTGCCCTTGAACACTTCCCAGAAATGGAGCTTCTCTGGACAATCTGTTCTGATGCCTCACAAGCCTTACAGCAAAGAATTTCTTCCTAACATCTAATCTAAACCCATCCTCTTTCACTTTAAAGCCATTCCCCCTTGGCCTATCATGATAGCCCTTGTCAAAAGTCCCTCTCTCCAGCTTTCCTGTAAACCCTTTTTGGTACTGGAAGGTCTGTAATGTCTCCCTGGAGCCTCTTCTTCTCCAGACTTAACAGGCCCAACTCTCTCAACCTGTCCTCATAGAAGAGGTGTCTCCCTCTGATCATCTTCGCGGCCTTCTCTGGACTCGCTCCTACAGGTCCACGTCCTTCTCATGTTGGGAGGAGTCACAACCCTCACTTACAGAGCTCTTTAAGCAAAGATCTGTCCTGTAAGGCACAACTGACACAGGAGATCCACATAGCTATTTAACCTTGAGAAACCACTATTTAAAGGACAATTTTCTGAACACTAGGTTTTCACTGACTTTAAGCATAATCAAATTATTTTTTTACTGTCAAAATTCAGAAGATATTTACATTCCAGACATCCTGCCAGCAACAAGTGGAATAATCCCGTTATGCACGTTTTCTATCAAATAGCAAACAATCACAGTAATCACTTGAAATTCTTTGATTTCACTGTCAAACAAAATACTATAAATATTAAGCATCACTACAAGCAAACAGAGGATGTCAATAGACAATTTAAAACTATTTGACACCCCGTATTAGGACATGTATAATGAAAATCAATATAAATCACTTAACTGTTCTCCTGCTTTGTCAGGATGCTTATTTGAAAATCAAAGGGCTTTCTGAAAAAGCAGCTTTTTCATAGTTATTAAAATTTGATTCTTGCAAAAAGTATTATCTAACAAGTTGGATTTTTAAAATAATTTCATGGAACTTCTCTTCCCCATATTTATATTCATTCTTTGAAATATAAAGTACCAAAAGATAGGTATTAACTTCAATGTGACAAACAAAATACACTGAAATAACTGAAGAAAATAAAGGAAAAAAAGGGTTTAGCTCTAAAATAAATTTAAAGTTCAGATTTTTTTTTGTTTTATACTTTGATTCTTCATTTAGAAGACATCACCTTAATAACAGTTATATGTGAATAATACTTCCCTATAGCTTTAGATTTAGGTATTTGAAAAATTTAGTCATTTATTTCTATAGTCAATACAAGTGGTATGAGTATGATGAGTTACATATGATATGATATTGATATGTATGCCCTGTGTTTTCAACTCGAGAGCAGTATATCAAATGTGTGGGGAAAAAAATCAATAAACAGTAAAAACAAAATGTAGTATCTTCAGAATTATTTATCTCCTAAGTAAGAACCACAGCAAGGAATAACACCTCTTCCCAGAAAAACAGATTCCTAGAACTGGACAGTAAATTCCTCATGGCAGGGCCAGAGTAGAAACGGAATGACTTAGACTCTTGTCAAATTCTGCAGTATCTATTAAAAAAAGGAAATATTCAGGTTCTATAAATTGAAGAGTGAATGAAGTGTACCTTTGCAAAGGTACCATGTGAGGTGCTACCACATTTCTAAGAAAATCCTAGTTGATTTCCCCTGTGGAAAAGCAACACTAAAATACCAGAAAATTACTTGCATACAATATGAATGATGATAACTATTTCAATTCTATTGTTGACAGAACAAAGAAAAGCACAAGCAAATGTGTGACTTAATCTATGACTTAGTCTAGAAGTGACTAGACATATTCACTTCACCCTATTAAACTAAGTCTTAGCTCCCTATGATCCTTTTCCCTAGAAATACAATCAATACTTATTTTTTCTGTACATTTGAAAATACTTAGCTTCACTGATGCAAAAGCCAAGACACCCAAATCCTACATTAAAAATTCCATCCAACTACATAAGACATCTCATCTTAAGGCTTATCAAAACATTAGTATTAGTGTTAGGGATAAGATCTGATCTTTCCATGAAATAAATGCACTGTAGATGTGCTACGAAAACTAGAGTAAATACCTAGCCAATTGGAAATTTTCAAGTTGACAAGGCAACTTTGCTCTACAGCACCATCAGAAATTGTTGGAAAAACTGGCTAGCATAAGTACTAGATGTTTAATTATGTGCTTCTTCAGATGTGTATATATTTTGATAGTCAAAATTTAAAAATTCAAAAATGTTTTTCAAATTAAATTGATATAATAAGTTTTCTTAGTGTAGAAAAACAAAGAAATCAGTCATCAACTGTACATGAAAATATACATGGATACAATACTTATGAAGAATCTATATGGCCAAAATAGTATTAAAATTCACCCTGACCTGCTTAAATTTATCAAATTACACTGCATGGCTCAAAAGATAGCTTCTCATCAGCTAAGGTCCACATATGTACAGTATATTTCATATCAAACTTAGCTGGAGGGTAAACTGAAATATTACACTAATTTGTGCAGAGGAGCTCACATGGTGTACAATGGCTTAAGGGCTGAAGTGGAACCTCGTGCAGAGTGACAAAACACACTTTTAACAAATGACTGCATTAATAACAGCAGGATAGGTTATTTTTTTGTCTGTTAAAATGCTTGCAAGAACACATGTAACTAATACCATATATTGACTTTCACTACATTTAAGAAACTTTATACTTTGGAAAAAGAATAGTTGCTTTCTGTACTGACAGTAAGTTCTTTTTTCTAACAAAAGAAAAGGTATATTCATTTTAAGAGTTCACTAATCCTAAATAAAATCACCAGGAACTAACAAATATCTTTTCCCATAAAGAACAATTTGCATGGTATTATTATTTTTATTATTATTATATTATTATTATTTTCTTGCCTATCATATCCTAAAGATTTGTTTGACTTTAATTTTCCAACTTTAAAAATCTGTCTTTAAATTAAATTAATCACCCAAGTCATCCCTATGAGAATTTCACATGCTTGTGTTTTCAAAAACCACATTCTATGCATTCCAGTAGGTTTGGAAAGTACTAAGTTTTCCAGCTTTCAGGAAGTATTATTGATCTGAAACCCACAATGGCACATTTCCAACTCCCTGCATCCCTTTGACCCAAAACTTCTATTTATACTAAAACCAACTGTTTATTAACAGATCATTTGTAAGCAGAAAACACCCTAACATATCTCCCAAGCCACAGCTGTTTAGCCTAATTTGATACCTCCTGTAATACTCAGACGATTGGGGCTTAGTTTAAGACTTCAGAACTATGTGGTTTCAAAAGAGAAAAGGAAAATTTAGATGTTAGAATAAATAATTATTTATAAAAACACATTTTTCTACACATTTTTTCTCTACACATGCTAATGTGCCATAACACCTCTATCTCCAATTGACACAGAACATAGTTATACATACCACAGTTTGGTGGTTAACTTGAATCACTTCATCCCCAGCATGGATTTTCTTGCACCGATCTGCAGGTGACTGAATTTAAAATAAAAGAGATGATCAAGAATACAGTTCTTACCGGTCATCATCTCTCTTTCAGCAGTATGATTTCTAAGCTATGTAAATCAGGTTAGATTGATAACGACATTCTACTGTGAAATAAAGAATTAAAGAAATATTTAGTAAATCCATTCATTCTTGTTGAAGAAAAATGATCTGTACTATTCTACACAATAAAATCAAATGTTAAGAAAGATATGAATATATATGATAACCAAGTTCTAAGGATTTCTTTTTAATTCCATTATGACAAAAGGATGCTTTCATCTGCCTGACATCTCTTAAACCTTGAAAGCTAATCTTTGGCTGAATTTTGAATCTACCAAGAATACCTGGCTATTCCTCATAAACAAATTTCTTAAAATTGCCTTTTTATTCTACAACATTTCAATATGTTGCAGAGAACTTTAGTAAATTGCTGATCTGCAAGAAGTACACAAGGAGAGAAGACTGGGTTATATATCACCTAGGAAGATCATAGAAGTTGATGGCAACTTTGGTTTTGGATCCCTATTAGGGTGAAAGAAATGCAAGCATAATAAAAATCCTATAAAGATGACACTTTTTAAAAAGCAAAGTAGTTTTCTTCTTTGGTTTTGCCTCAAAAAAACCCTTAATAACAGCAAAAATAAAAACCACAACAGAAACTCCTTGCACCCTCCTCCATAAAGTGAAATCCCCTTAAATTTTCCCATCTTCTGTCTTTACAGTAGACTGTTTCCTGAGATAAGTACCCCTATGTCTCAAGGAAAATAAATTCCTTCAGCTTTTGATAGAGTCATAACACTTTAATTTTTCTCTCCATACTGTGGCTGCCAGACTATGAAGGCACTTCAAGTCCACAGTAGAAGGTGAGACTGACTGTTACAAAAAAAACCAAAACAACCAAAAACCAAACATGTTGCTCAGGAGTAGATTTCCAAAAAGCTGCTGTAAGTTTTACATAAAGGATTTAAATGAAATTCATTTTTAGGTGAGATAACAGGTCATCTAGAGAAAATACTCCAGGTCTGAAATGTGGATTGTTTGTAATAACCTGTGTACTATATCCCCATTCAAAACGTGTCCCATAGCTATGCTGTAACTTTCTAGTACAATTGCACATAATTCGTTATTTAAGTTAAGGACTGTGTTTAAAGAGAAGATATCCAAGAGAAACGAGGGGCTGAAAGAAGGGTCACTCTCGACTCAGTCCTAAGAGACACTGCACAGAACATCCTAAATCAAGCTGGGCTGGTAAAATGTAATTTTACTTACATAAAAAACAGCAGCCTTGACTTTTTGGCACGACTTAAGCATTAAAGGTGTTGGCCAAGTGACTTGGGGAAAAATTTTAACACTGGTGATTATGTTCTAATAATCTGTCTTCTGCCTGGCATTTCAATAATCACAGTTACTCATTCATACCTCTAAAATCTTTATAATCCTCCAAAGTAATACAGCTCTTTTACCTCAGATGTAGTTACACCTAAAACTTTTAAAATATAAATGCAAGTGAATCTTGTGTCATTACCTTTGAACTCTGCAAGACTTTATTATCACACAAACTTTCCTTTATATTGTCTGCAGCACTTGTAGCTTAAATCTTGACAAAACAGTTATTTGTCTTGGCATTTTGCCAAGACATTAAAATATGGTCTGAGAACAAACTGGAAAATTTATGATTAAAAAGCCTCATTGCAATTATGCCTCAAACACACTGCAAGGTGAGGTAAAAATAATTTATAAAGAAGTGCCAAGGCTGTGGTTTTATGAAGGGGTTCCAAGTCCTGCTCCTCACCACTTTTTCCTCTCCAGGAAAGAATGGACCTTGCTGTAAAATAGTATCTTTTATTATAACTATCTAAGGAAAACAGAGGAGAATTAATAAGGTATTTTTTTAAATGTGTATACTGATCCTTAAGCACAAGATCCATTCAAGAAGTCCCACTAGGAGGAACAAAGTGTGTCACATCATAACTGTATCTTCATTAGCTGATAATGTAGTTCAACAGGGCGCTGAACAAGAGATGGAAGTATCTGTCACTGAGGGTTACACATCAATACCTAAAAGCTATTCAGAATCTGCTTAGAATTTCTTCTTCAGAATAGACTTAATTTTGTTCTCTAGGCTAAATGTTGTCTTTGTCCTATTGCCCCACTATAACCACATTGTCTGAAAGTCCAGTTTAGACACCCTGGAGCACATTTGCTGTGTGCCCAGAGACTTTAGTGCTATTTCTTCTAAAAGGTCTCTCTTCCCTGTGATCTAAGGGTGCCACACAAACCCAATAAGTGCACAGTAAATTGGGACACTGGGAGCACCCCCTTCAAAGATACATTCCTGCTGGAGATGCACCACATGCTATTTCTTTAGAAAAATACTCTTTCCTATTGGAAAACCAAAGGACAAAATGGTTTTATTTGAAGGATACCTTTGGTTTGTGAATTAAAATAATCTCTCCAACATGGTTTAAAAGGGCTACTTAACAAGAAACCTAAAATCTCTTGCTGGACCAATACACCCTTTAAATTTGTTACTTCCAAAAAAAAAAAAAAAAAAAAAAAAAAAAAAAAAAAAAAAAAAAAAAAAAAAAAAAAAAAAAAAAAAAAAAAAAAAAAAAAAAAAAAAAAAAAAAAGAAGACAGAAGACATGAACTGGAAAGTTCAGCTTAGTCTAATGCTACAGGACCACCAGAGAGGAGCAGTGACCTGTAAGGGAACGCTGCTCTCTCACAGTTCAAGCTTCAGAGCTCAGCTGCTTTGATCTGCAGGGCTGATGGGTTGGGAGAGATGACTCCTAATGCTGAATAGCAAGCTCCAAACTGTAATGGGCTTTGCAGCTGGACATCAAACATCCCAAATGGCAAACAGAAAAAGCAGAACTGTGGTTACAAAACTACTACCTTACGTTAACATTACCATGCTACTGTGTTTAATACAGAGACATTGTGCTTTTCTGGGATCTTTCAGACAAAAAGAGTCTGCCAGTGTCTCACTTGGAAGAGAAGAATCGGACAGAAAAGGGACAGAAAATTTTGTTCAAATGGAAAAGAATTTGGATTCTTATTGTTTCCTAGAAGTTAAACTGTACTGCAAGCATTAAACACGTCAAGATCAGCAGGTCAGATCACATATGCACTATCATGATCTTGCTCTGGCCATGCTGCTTAGATGTTTCTCCTGCCATCTATCAGAATCAAAACTGTGTGTGTGTGTGTGTGTGTCTGTGTGAAGCAGCTAGCGACTTTGTTCTTAAAGGCAGGAGACACCCTGCTTTCTCTAAAGCACTACTCATTTTCACAAATGCTTTAACACACAATGGCTTTTTCCCTTGACAACAGAGTGCAGTTTCTTGGTCGACTGTGAGCACCTCCAGGGTGTCACAGTGAGCGAAAGAGTCAGTAACAACAGCAGAAAAGTCATCATGACTGAAGCTTCCTGACATAGCTTTAAATTATATTCATGAATCACAAAAGATAAGAGTTTTGAGGGAATGCATTAAGATTTTATTTTTATCTTTGCCCCTGGGAAATTAAATCCATTAGTAAGTCATGGAGAGAAATTGTTCCTTTTTTAATCCAAGAGAAATTTAACTGTAAAAACCATTCTCTTTATTTCATGTGTTTTTTAGATTAGGCTCAACTATGGTTCTGTTGGATTTGTTTAGTTTCGCTAATCTCACTGATGATGTCTCTAGCTGTAGGCCTGACTCCCCAGAATTTTGATTTAAAGGATGAATTTATTTATATTTTCCTTATTTTAAGACAGGTGGCATTTACATGAGTTTTACAGCAGAATATCTATATCTGTTGGTTATAACCCATGAATATCCTGCCCACAGCAGCAGCAGAAAACAGAAAGGGAAAAGGCTATCAGATTGCAGCTCCTATGAAAAGGATGAAAACAATATTCCTATTTTATTGAGATGTTAACAGAACCTCATGGCAGATCAGAAGCAGCAGCTCTAAATACCATGTAGTTAGTCTGCATTTCCCACAGGATGATACACTAGCAGAATAAAACAAACATTTCTGACAGCTTCATTTCAAGAAAATGCCATCAAAACCTTTGAAATGAATTGCCTAAACCATTATGGAACTGTTCAGTGTTGTTTAGCGATTGTTCTGTATTAACTGAAGATCATGAATAGAAGCCTTTTCCCCCAAAATTATCGTTTTGCTCACCTCCTAACAGACAGCCAGTTCTCTAAATATGGTGTACAAGGAAAGGAGGTTGTATTTCGAAGGCTTTTGAAACGTAGTCTATTATGTTTTACTTGCTCTTTAATGCCTTCAGTGATAATTAGCACACTGGTAATAAGTGTTCCTTTCCATAGGCATTACTCAGAAGTTCATGCAAAAATATATAGTTATTTGTCAATGTAAAGGGATGTCCATTTTCATGCATTCATTTATTACAAAATGAAGATTGATAGATGGAAAATATAAAAGCTGTTTGTCTAATTCTGCGGCAAACTCCAGCATAACAGCCTAAACATAATATAGACATTTATCTTTTATTCACAGAGCAAAATAACTCCAAGGAAGCTGCTTCCTGTCTTGATCAACTGCAGCATTTTAGGTGTCTTGCAAGAACAAATCAAAACTGATTCCCCTGGTCCTTAACTGGGAACAACTCTTCCAATTCTGAGGTTAACAAGCACAAGCATCCCTGCTGTCCAACATGCCATCGGTCCCCAACAGCCAACCAGCACACGTTTGCAAGCAAAACGTAGTCTATAGCAAAGGGAAAGCATTAACCACAGGTAAGGTCAAAATGGTTTCCAGGCCTGAACATACAGTTTTAACAATACTTACATTTTCTGTTGTTCCAGTAATTACATGGAGACCATCATATGTTGACTTAATGTACATACCCTAAGAAAAAGACATCATGGGAAAGAATTTTTAAAGTGTTTCACAAACCATCACCATCCAAACAAAACTTGCATATCTCTAAAATAATCTCTCTTTTCTTGTTGCTTTCTTTAAGGATTTCTTTATGGATTTTAATACATGCCATGAGGAGAGTGCTTTTTGATACACTTCAAGAGGAACGGCCCAAATTATTTTGGCCCTAATTAGCAATAGGAAACTAAAACTTCTACCACAGTTGTGTCCATAAATACTTCCCAGTTTTTTCAATACACTCCTTCAACTACAAATATAACATCTGATTACAAAAATCCCCAAAATTACAAACTGCCTTAGTATGACCAATACTTCCATTTTGCTTTGAAAACTACACTGGGTTTTAAAAGATCTGGAGTCTCCAGTAGGCAACACTGCAAATGTAACTTTCAAACTGCAAACAAACACTCAGAATTGTCCCTGCAATATCGCTGCAAGGTTTTCTCACAGCCCCACTCATCTCAGTGGACAGTTCAGCTACAAAACTCAATGATGCAAACTTAAACATCAGCTTTGTTAGCTATACCTCTTCTTTTAAAAAATACAAAGAAGGAAGGATAGCTTATGAACAGACAGAAGTTCCTGCATGGGTAGTCTAAGACAGTGTCTCAAATATGCTTTTTCATCAAGCCTTAATTCAAACATTTTAACAGCATCCACTGTGATACTGAGAGAAGGAAAAAGTAGACATAATTGACAGACACTGAGCACTCAACAACTTCTGAGGACTCTCCTTTTCCCCAAACACTTCACAGAAAGCAGGTAAACATCCTCTCCATAGACTTTTTCTCCTTTTAATCACTGTGCCACAAATAAATCTGTCCCTACCTGAGGAACGGAGTTCACTTACTAGTGGATAAGTATGGTACAGAGGCAAAAAAGACGTATCAAGTTGGACTAACCTGATTTGGGACTAGAACTCACAGATATTTTGGTACCAGAAACAAGGAAGTACACCTCACTTAACAAAGTAGATAATATTCCCAGTAAAAAAAACAAACAGGGCCTTTATGAGTTTCTCAGGATAGGGGGCTCAGAATGGAACTCCAATTCTGTTCTGCACAATTACATAGAGGTAATGGCATCAAAACCCAGTTGTCATGTTGAGCTGCCACAGCTAGAAGGTAACAAATCAAGAATCTGATCATCTAGGTAACAAACCAAGCTCATTACTACACAGTCAGAAAACCCTAACATCACCCTTAAACTTCCAGCGTCTCTATGTACCTTCAGTAATTTGTCCTTTGATTGGCTCCATCATACAGTTTTCACTTAATTATCTCAAATATAGAATGTTTTTTTCATACATTTATCCTCACAACACCCCTGTGAGGTAGGGAAACACTAATATACACACATCTTACAGAAAGTGTAAGGAGCCACAAAGAGGGCTGAGATATGTTGGTACCTGTTATTTAGCACATATACCTGCCCTCAAACCACCAACAATCAGGGTCTAAATCCCTCTCAGGATCCAGATCTAAGTGACCGGGCAATACATCCTGCAACATGGCAAGAGCTAAAATCACAGTGACCACGGTGACAGGAACATTGAGTCCCCACAGAGAGCAATTCCTGAAGAAATTAGTGAGTTACTGCTTTTAACTTTAAAAATTAGGGTGAAAGCTGAGGATACAGTCTCACATTTAATGGCTATGCAGTGTTTAGTTTTGTGCAAAGCATTATTCCAAAGGATAGCAGTGTCATCCAAGTGTACTATCATGGTAGAGTGCAATTCACATCCAATCTAGTCTTTCCCACAAATTTAAAAGACTTTGAAAAAAGAAAAGAGGAAAAAGAACTTTTGTAGAATGCTCTTTAAAGGCTAAGATCAAGACTTTGCACAATAAGAGGGAAGAGAGAAGCTGAAAAAACCCCACCTCAGATTGTATTTATTCCACACGTGTAAAATTAATAAACATTACATTAGTACCATGTCACATTAATTTTGCAAGAGCAAAAATTAATAATTCTTGTTAAAAAGTAGCTTTTAAATGAGGAGAGGAAACATTTTGCAACAGAAAACTGAGCCCCTTTTCAGCCACGTTCCTCCACCCCTTTTAAGTGAACAATATATGGGAAATGGTACAGAGAAGAGAATGTTTCTGGCTTCAGTTGTTTTATTTGGAATGAAAACAAGAATACCCAAAGCATTTACAAGTTTTCCCCTCTCTGCCGCCTTGTGGCTGCACAATATCAACAGTACTTTTAGCAATCAAGAACACAGGGGAGATCAGTGTGCACTGTTTTCATTTGTACTGAAACAAATTGGTAGATACACATCTTAGGTGTTCAACGATAATGCCATGGGCCCTAAGAATTTACAAGAATCACTTACATCAAATGGAAGGAAAGATAATTCAGTTTATATGACTAAAATAACCATAAGCTAACCAACCTAGTAATCAGGAATAAATGTATGTCTAGATTAAAGAACAAGTAAGCCATGCTTAATTACATGCAAGATTATCCTGATCAGTTATGGGTAGAACTCTAAATTCAAACCAATCATTACATTTTATCTTGGTGATTCAGTCAAGGGTTAGAAAAGAGACCTTGTGACTTTTTTCTTTTTCTTTTTTATTCTTTCTTTGGTTTTGCCCTTTTTTTTTTTTCTATAACAATAGAAACAGAATGTGATATACTTCTAAAATATTTTGTGCAATGCTGAATGGAAAAGAAGATACTAATTCTATTTTATCACATACATTTTTACTTTGACACTATTTTAACGGAGCCCTCCAAAGATGCCCGTGCCTCTTTAACCCCAAACAGCTCACACAATCCTGTTCACAATTATTTCCCAGCTCCTCCAGTATATCAAACAAAAAAAAATTCAGGAGAAATAATAGGTATAGTAGCACATTGGATTCCTGGAAAGGGAATGACTCCAAAGGGAGTCATCAGCTGCCATACCCTGCTGTATCTACAACTTTTATTTCATGAGTGATTTTTTTACATGACATGTGTCTTTTGTGTTTGCTTCAGTAGGCAAAAAGGAACTCTGAACAATCACTCTCATGTTCTGGTGAATTTATCTTTGCATTTCTAAATCTAGTAAGCTTGAAATCACATCACAGTACCTTACCTGACTGGGATTAAAGTGATTATATGAACATGAAAAAATCTGAATTCAAGATTAACCCTTGCTACAGTTGTCTGATATTCTGTACTATAATAAAAATAAAGATAAAATAGGAAGTGACTGTTGCAGAGAAACTACCCAAGGAAAACTTGGCTTCCTGCTTTTTGTCAAAATACACTCACTGTTTTCGGTCAAGCAGCAATATTTTTAAGTTTGTTTCATGGGAAAAGATACTACCTAAGCCAGTCAGTTTTATCTCTTTGTAGAACATCAGTAGTGTAAAACATACAAAATTAAATTCTGCTCATGAATAGAGAAGAAACAACTTTGAAGCCCTCGAAAAAAAAAAAAAGGGGAAAAAAAAGGAAACAAGGGTATCACACATTGGAGTAAGTTGGTGATTGCAAAGCTGACCACATTAGTCAATTTTACGGCTTTTTAAATAACTTTCTACCCTGAAAACTCTTTTCACCCTTACTGCACAGCCACTGTGGGCTGTATCTCTTCCCCCAGCAACGCTCACTGCAGAACACTTGACTGCATCCAGTCACATACCCACACCTGGGAAAGAGACCAGGGTTAGAGGGAGGAGGGAAAAAGGGGAAAGAAAACCAAAACACCAGTCCCAAAACAGACCCATAACACTGTTTTATCCAGCACACAAGAGGTTCCCCACATCACAACAACATTTTCTGTTTGACAAGTTTAGTTGCTTGACAGGTTATTTAGTCATAGGTGGTAGCTAGTTTTAATATCTGTATGACATGGTAAATCCTGCAACACATTTACTCATTCCTTCTGCATTCAGGTATTGGTCTGACAATTTACATTTACCTCTGACAAATACTTACGTTTCCACAAGAATAGATCAAATACAGGGAAGGAACTATTTGTGCTGATTAAAACATTCTGATAGTGCTCCAATCTCTTTTAAGACGTAAAAACTCCAAACATTTTCTTAATTCCATGATATATATATCATGAGTTTAGGGAAATACATTGTTTTCCAAACTTTTAATTTGCTTCTCTTCTTCTTTCCTTTTTTTTTCTCCCAGATTTACTTTTGCTTCTTAACTATTGAATTTGAGACATGTTAGATATTCTGTTTATGATAGGTGACAAAAAAATCTTCCCAGTTAGCAGCCGTCCTTGTCTTTTTCCTTCTGCTTGAAGCCTTTCCATCTTTATAGAACATTTTATTTAGTGCTTAGTAGAGCCAGCACAGAACTCTCATGCAGGTCAAAAATCTAGAGGAAAGTAGATTCTTTTTCCACCTCCATCATTGCACAAATCCTGGAAGAAGGTCCAGAAGTTATCGAGCTTCACATTCATCCAAGTGCTTGTCATGTGCAGAGAATATTCTCACTTCCAAGCTCCACCATAAATTCTCACACTGACACACTTAGCACTCAGTGAGGCAGCACTGATATGCATCCACTGTATCTTAACTGAAAGATGTTAGTTTAAAAAAAACAAAGAAACAAAAGCCCAACAACCCAAAAGCGTATAAAGCACCAAGAACAACGTGACAAAGGTGATCTGTTAGGAAGATTGGCACTGATACAAAGAGAAAGGTTATGATATTCACCCTTCTGGTGCAAATATGCCTTCCTTGGTGCCTGCTCTGGAGAGCTCACAATCTACAGGAGACGGCACAATGCAGAGGTAACAGAATAGTGGAATACAGGTAAGGATGAAGGGAAAAAATATGTGTCAAAACAGCATTGTATCCTTCTAAGGCTTGTATACTGCATGACCGCTATCTTCCTTTTTAGAAAAAAATACATATAATTATTTTTATGACAATGACATGATAATCCTCAGTCAGCATCAAGACCCTGTTGAGTTGGTTCACGAGCACAGTAAAAGAAAAAACCTGCCTGAAGAGCTTCCAGTTTAAACAGGCCAGACAGACAGAGAGTGTAAAACAGAGGCACAAAGAAGGAAAGAGATTCTCTCATCAGCTACCCAGCAGGAACAGACCCATGAAACACATTCTTATTTACAAAAAAAAATTCAACATTTTTCAGTCACTAATGGTTAACATCAACTGACACAAAGACTTAAATGAGGGGGAAAAAACACAACAAAATAGTCACAAAGACAGAAAGAAAAAAAATTAAAATTCAGATATAAATGGTCAGAACTCTTAAAAAGGTGATCAAGAGAAAGGGGAAGAAGATTTCCTAATTACAATAGAAGATAGGATTTTAAAAGGTTGAATGCAGTGAAGTGGTATAAGAGTTAAAATTACAGGAGTAAGGGAGGGGAAAAGAGGGAGGGGAGAATCCATGAAAAGCTGGTATCCTGAAGGACAACTCTGAAATGAATTCAGAGATAAAAAAGAAAGCCAGTGGAGGAAGGGGAAACAAATTGCAGACTAAAACAAAGGATGGGGCAATATTTACTCATCCAAGTGTTTGGGATTTTTCTCATATTTTAACAGTGATTTTCCAAAAGAATGTAAAATTAATTTAGTGTACAATTTTTCTAAATACCTCGGCATACTAAATTTGTCAAAAAACCCCAAATCAACCCAAAACCCAGAAACAACCAACCCACAAACCAAAATATTCACCAAAAGTACAACATCCAGACAACTTCAAAAGCATGCTGCAAAGAGTACAGATCTTTGAGAAGATTCAAGAAAATGGAATAAGTCTGGGCAGAAGTTACAAAAGCTCTTTCTTTAGGCAAAAAAAAAATTAACAGTAGTCTGATCACCTTCTACTCTACCTTCAAAAATTATGGGAAGTGATAGTATTAGAGATGTAAAATCATACAGCTGGAATCGTTATGAGTGTTGGCTTTTTCCATGCAGTGGGTGTTGGATTACTTGAGCAAACAAAAGATCAATGGTCAGCTCTTTAAGAACAAACATAGGATGGCTGCACTGAGAGCCTTTACAGGCACCTGATTAGGAATGCAGAGTTCTTGCAATAAAATTCAATGAGTTACTTGTCAGCAGTGCTATAGAGCCCTTGAATAACATAAAATAGCTTTATAACCCAGAGATACTATGAAACATTTTCCAGAATTTGACAGGTTTTGTGCATAAGCCCACGCAAACTTCTTGGTTGAGTTGATCTTAGTAATTTAAATCCCCTCAGACTTCAAGATCCTAGAACAATCTGAACCATTTTCCAGAAGCTGGTATAAATGGCAAGAACTTCTTACTCATTTCTCCCTGTTCACCGAACTCTTTGCATACTTCAGTCAGCTTTACAAAATACATCCCTGTTGGCCCAGCTGCATGAGAAACCAATTTAGCATGGGGAATCAAACTATTTTCAAGTTTTAAAACAGGAAAGGCTAAAATGTCCTATTCCTTTCCATATAGTCAACCAATTTTTAAAAAATCACTTTCTCATCCTGGATGGTGGGTTTGATTAACTGCGTACTTCTTACCAGCCCTTCACTTGGCTTGATGTTTGTCAGCTGGATCACTTCGAGATGGGCAGACTGAGAAACCAGCGGGTCAGAAGAGAGCGAGATAATGTGATCACAGACTCCAGAGAGAGTTTTACACTGGAAAAGAAAAAAGAAAAGAAAATGTCACAATAAGCACTGCAAACTATTTGTATATCAACATACAATTTAAACCATCATGTTTTTTAAGTATGGACAAGGCAGATAAAAACAAGGAGGAGAGGGAAAGGCCTTGGTGAGCAGTGCAATACAAAATACATTTTCAGTGATGACCTCAAACTAACACAGCACCAGACCAGGGAAGAAGAGAGGCAAATGCTTTTGCATCTGAGCAGAGAGAAAAAGTGACTGTGTGAGTTGCTCTCACACGTCCTCTGGGCTGTGATCAAGCACAGGGGGAGCCTGTGGGGAGCTCCAACCCCAATCCCGGCCACATCTTTTGCAAAGACAGTAAGTGCCCCAAACCCCACTAATTTCCATTGAATATGCAGAAGGTCAGGGCAGACGAAAATCAGGCTCTTAATGATGCCAGGCAACTCCCATTAACTCTGAAGTTTTTTCTACACTAATAAAACAAGTTAATTGTCTTTGGACTGGATTTCTCATGTTCTACAGCTGCCAAGCATGATTTACTATTGCAGATAGGGAGATTACAATAAATCACCACTACATGATGGGATAACTCTTACACCTGTTATCGTGGGCAGTTTCTCTGCAGCAAGACAGAAGAAGTTTCTAAAAAGGCTGGGACTGTCAAATTGGTACTGTTTATCTCCTGATCTCTCACTCCCTGAACACCCTCTTCTCAGAAGCAGAAAAGCTGTGAGGTTTTCCTATCTTTCTCTCATATTTTTGTAAGAAAGTGATCTTTGAGACTTTCAGTGTTTTCCATGAAGTTCTCTTTCAGCAACTTTGAATGATTTCCCTGTTTAAGTTTCCAGATACAATTTTGTCAGCAAATTCAGGGATTAGGACATTCTTCTGGCCCCAAAACTGCAGGTCTCTCCAAAATCAATTAAGAACCAGCTTAACTGCTCTCAAATTCAAAAGATGAAACCTAACCAGTCTCCTCAAAAGAGTGAAACACAAGTGCACAAAACTGCTGCATCAGCCAATTTTCCAAGATTGCAAATTATAGCTTTGCAGTAAAAAATATCTACAACGTTATGGAAAAATAATATAAAACTGGATACAACCACTTTGCCAAATCACCATTATAATTCCAAACAACAATCTAGAAATATCTTATGTAAAAAAGAAAATAAAAAAATTTAGGTTATAAAAGAAAAAAAGAATAAATCCAATTACAGTGAAATCTTAATCCTGTTACAGACTAGGACACTGGGATTTTCTCCTCTTTAAACTATTTACAAACAGTTAAAAGTTTAGTTTCTATATAGATCAGTTATTTTATTGAGAAATAATGTTTCAGGGTGAAAAACCAAACCAGAATCAAACAGAAAGTATAATAAAATTTTTATTACCAACATGACCTTCTTCCAGAAAAAATACTACTTTCAAGCATAGCCACACACACCACCTTTCTGCTTTGTCATGATGCAGAATCATTACTGAATAAAGGAAGCCAAGAAATATATAAAATGAGGTCAAGAATATTTTATTTTTTACCTGAAACAGGAAGAAGTGAAAAAGTGAACTTTATTGAAATTTGGGTTTCTTTTAATGGCTTTTGGATACACAAAAATTGTATTGAGCTGACATTTTTAAAACATAAAAATTATATAAAATTCCATAATAAAAATGAAAGCTTAGATTTCTGTTTGGGTTTTTTTCAGTCAGTGTTGGCATGCTATTTGTATTTTCATATCTTTTGTAACTGCACTGACAATTATTGAAAAACTGTTTAAAAAAATTACAGAGCACTCAGCTCTCCATGTGATACACTCTGCAGATGAAAACAGAATTTTGATATATCTTTAAACTTGTATTCACCTATTCTTCCTATTAATCTCCTCTAAAATGAAAAATTTATGGGGTTCTTAGCAGTTTCAGAGAAACTTTTGCTTGTAGTGAACTATTTTTCTTCTCCTATTTTTCAAAACTGTTGCATTTCAGAGATGCCAAAATGCACAGAAAAGGAGTGTTCCTACCACCCAGCACAAGGTATGGCAGTCACAGACATGGCTCCTCATTAAAAGAAAAGTCCTCAGCTGCCTTGACAGAGCATGGGGAAAGGTGAGGAGTCGGTCAAGTCTAGGATGTGGCACAGAACAGAAGCCCAAGTTGAGATGCATTAAATAGTTCCCTGGAGCAGCTGCTCTCCCTCTGCCTCTCCATAAGAGGGGTACAGCATATACTCCACAGTAGGCCTGTGGAGATCAGCATTCCAATACTGTTTTATTGATTGCAATCCTAAAACAAGGTGGTGTGAATATTCTCCAAGAGGAGCTCTGGGAATACTGATGTCAAAATCCCCAAGTTACTAGGATAAAAAAAAAAAAATCTCCCATATGCTTCAATGCATTTCTAAAAGATTATTGTCTTTTGGGTCTTGCAGCTTCCTTAGATATTCACACTGCAGTCCAACAGCAAGTCATCATACCCATTCTAAGCAGAATAAATGAGCCACAGCAAAGTCTCTAGAGAAGATCTTATGACTACAGGATGCACTTTCGGATTAAGACTTTAAATTCTATGAAATGACCTTTCCAAAATGTAAACACTCATTCAGCATATGGGGATGCATACACAACCACCTTCCTAGAAATTATAAGTAGGGCAAAATTCTGCTGCATTACTACAAAATATTTTCCACTTCACGACTACCCAGAACTCACCACAGTGAAGACAAAACTTTAAGACAGATAACTTCTAAAGCTTCATTAAATGTTATCAGGTTTATTACCATGTATTAGTATCAGAGGTGACTGGGAACAGCAAAAGAAAACAGAAGGTACAAAAAAAGGTGAAAACTAAAGTTCTTGAATTAGTTCTCTCAGTTTCTGACCAACAGAATTAGCTATATTTCTTCTAATAGAGCACTAGTGGGCCCGAGTGATTCAGTAAGACTACATGCCCTAACTACCTGCACCCATAAAGAGAACTGCTCAAGAAACAGCCACTTTGGATAATGAGACTTAATCACAGAATCATCTGCTTAGTAATTATGGAATAGTTCTGTCCACTAAATTCATTTAATTGAAAAATGTTTTATTTGCGTGTCCTTTCCTTTGGAGGGGAAAAGATGTTTCCCGTAGGAGGATTATGAATTTAAGACTCACTGCTATTGTACAGCAAATTGGCACATTCACTTTGCTTGGACTTCCAAGGAATGACTAACTAATTTGGTTTTAATTAAACTGCTCTTCTAATTTCAGAATACTATGCATTTTATTTCAGTTTTCTTATTCTGGCATATTTTCAAGACTTTGGGAACATAAAGTAATTTTTCTGGAATTAGGAGCCTGGGTTCTGCCCAACCATCCAAAACTTGCAGTTGCTACAAGAAAATAACAACTTCTTTACTTTCTTCTGGAAGTATAAGAAGCGTGCTTGTGTTACATACTTACAGAATCATACAAGTTTCCCTATAAACTATTGGACACTT
>NW_020955916.1:235793-238242 GCF_003031625.1 Empidonax traillii | reverse complement strand
TTGGGAACATAAAGTAATTTTTCTGGAATTAGGAGCCTGGGTTCTGCCCAACCATCCAAAACTTGCAGTTGCTACAAGAAAATAACAACTTCTTTACTTTCTTCTGGAAGTATAAGAAGCGTGCTTGTGTTACATACTTACAGAATCATACAAGTTTCCCTATAAACTATTGGACACTTAAATATTTTTGGTTATATATTTCTTGGTTAAAGAGTTGAACCATACGCAGAATCAAGAATCTATTTGGTTTATGTTAAAGGCAGAGATTTTCATGAACTCTGAGCTTGTCCAGAGCCAGTGAGCAAGGAGCCCACTCTTACACAGCAGATACTCCCTCCCACCTGCAAAGAGAGGGTACACAGGTTCTCACTGGAAACACGTCCAGAGGCTGACACAGGCAAAATAATGCATTTTTCCTTGCCTTTACTCTCAGGAACATCTCATTTGCAGTTTGTGGGGGTTTGTTTGAGGTTTTTTGGGGGGGAAGTGTATGTCTGTGGAGGATGGGAGAAGGATGAGGTAGGAAATTCAGGCCCAGGAATATATCATAGCTTGGATGGCTCTGGGACATATTTATAGGGTACAGCTGTGTCAGTCTACAACAGCTTTTAACTAGAGGCTCTGAATGCAGTTACCATTCAGTGCCTTGCCTGTGCCTGGCACAGAAGCAATGTAAATTTAATAAAGACAATATGCTATTGCATTTAGAAAGTTCCCAAGTAAACCACCTGTGACTTCCCTATGCTCCTCTTCCTAAACAAGGTTCAACAAGTTCCTACCAAGGCTCATCAAGTTAATCCTGTATTCACTCAAGCAAAGATCCTGCCTAAATCTAAAGTTATATTCTGTGTAACTTTACTTCTAGCTTGACTAAATTTTCCCTAAACACCCCAGACTTCACTGGAGCTTTAATCTCAGCACATGCAAATCCAATTTGAGAAATTATATAGGTAAATACAGGGGGGTTAATATTTTTTAATTATTAATTATAAATAAAAAATTACATTATTATTTTATTTTATGGAAGAAAATGGACTGATTTTGCATATAGGCTAATTTGAATAGAAGAAACGCTACTCATTTTGTTCCAAAAAAACTTAAGAACACATTACTCCTCCACATAATTATTCAGGACAAGCTGTATCATAGATGTGTATTTTAGTGGTAGTAAAATCAGATGGTAGTACTATCTTCTCACCTCTCTAATGGTAGAGCACCTTTGGATGCTTTGTAAAACTACGCTTCTGTTTATGAAAACATTGTTATCTTTTGTAACTGTTGTCTGCTTGCTGCAGTGCAGTGTTAATTACAGTGAGAAGCCACAGGAAGCTGAGGATCTACTTGCTCCCACAAAAATCAGCAGGCATTAAAAATCCCCAGCCTTCCTCAAGCCGCACTCAGCTTCCAGTGTGCAAGGCAGCTGAACAAAGGGAAAGAATTTGTCCACACCAGAAAAAAGTTACAAATTATTAACCGAGAGAAATCAACAGATTATTACATGTTCTCCTTTTGTCACACAGTCCCTGCTCTCACTTTATATAAGCCTTCTAGCAACAACTTCAATTCTCTTTTGCAGTAACTCATTACTGCACTTCAGTAACAAATTCTCCTCTCTATTCAAGTGACACACATATAATTGCAGATTGAAGCTACACCACAGTCTTTACGTGCAAAGCTAAGTGATTCAAAAGAGGGTAAAAAATATCACCGCATAGCACCTAGCTGTTTGGGAGAAATTCAAAGGGAAACATTATCTTTTCCCCAGGAGGCAAGTACTTTATGGCCCAGAGCATGAAGAATGACAGACAATACTCAATTTCTATATGTATTTTTGGACCATAGGGTACCAATTTCTAACAGTTTTCCCACAATTGCTCCTTCTTTCAGCTAGAGGGTTGAGGTGACTAAATTAGATTTGTGCTCGTTCCAATTCTCTGTGGCTACTTCAATATCTCCTGGGTAAATGTCTTGTCTTCTGCAGCACAGTGCAAGTACCTAAGGGCATGGCCTTCCCTCAAACCTTCTATCTGTTCAAATCAGGCATCTCTAGGGTCACCAAGCATCTCTGATCAAGCAAACAGACTTACATTTGTCCCTGTCCTTAATTTTACCCAGGCTAGTAATCAAGCTTAAGTGTATCTTGCCAAATATTTGACTTAAACACATTCCCAGGGCTGAGGGCAACAAAAGCACTAGCCACCCTCATCAGGTTCCTCACCTATATCATTTGAATGAGGGAAAGGATACAAACAAGACATATGGACATTCAAGGCTAAAAGTATGAGAAAACATCTGGGCAATGTTAAGTTTAATCTGTTTGGGAAAAAAAACACACACACACAAAAAAAACCCAAACCAAACAAACAAACAAACAAACACACACACAAAAAAAACCAAAACCAAAACAAAACAAAACAAAAAAAAAAAAAAAAAAAAAAAAAAAAAAAAA
>NW_020955916.1:171162-235390 GCF_003031625.1 Empidonax traillii | reverse complement strand
AAAAAAAAAAAAAAAAAAAAAAAAAAAAAAAAAAAAAAAAAGCAGCTGTTAGTTACAACTGTCTGAGACAAATGAAGTCTAATCAGTAAGTTTCAGCCAGAACTAATAATTATTAAAGTAATTTCAGTCCAAAACATTTGTTGTATTGTATGGAACACACCAATAACTCCAGCAATATTAAAACCAAGTGGGCCTGAACTGTAGTTGTACATATATGAAGTTTAAACTGTGAACTATATCTTATTTTGGATGCTAAAGGAGAGGCTGCTATTAGACTGAAGTTTGCTTGGTTTAATTTGCAAGGTATAGACTCCTGAAAAAAAGAAGGTGGTTAGTTTCTCTTTTTTCTTCTGTCTTTTATAAGACTGTAAAAATGATACCTTTGACAATGTATTTTTAGTCCTTTATAGTTCTGTAACAAATATTCAAATGTAGTGGGCAGGAGCAAATTACCGTCACTGTGGTTTCAACAAGAACATTCTGATCCATTGCTTGTTCTTTTCTCTTTCAACTTAGTAATTCTTTTTTAATTTAAATGGCTCATTTGTTTTTCAAAAAACTTCTGAATATTGACTTCACTCTGCAGATTCACTTTCTATCATTTCCCAACTCAATAAAACTGTATTTTCATTTTGCAGGAAATGCAGCCCAATTTTAAAAGAGTGAAATTCCTTAGGAAAACATTCTCTTTTCTTATGGAATTAAATTAAAATACTTAAAAGAAATACTATTAACATTTTTCAGTTAAAACTTATTATTAATCTGACTGGAGCCCACTTTCTATAATTAGTCCTTCTTGCTTTGCACTCCCTTTAATACTCTACTGCTTCACATGGATTAATCTGAACTGGATACTTCCATCACATACAGCCTTGAACAGCTGGATGGAATCAATGAATTATTAAAAAAAATTATTTAAAGCTCCATTTACAGTTTTGCAATGATTAACTTATAATTCCCCAATTAAGCAGAACTGACACTCTTTAAAGGGTTTTTAATGTTTTACAAACATTTTACCATCTTAAGCTAAATCAATATAAAGATTCTAAATATAAACTAGCAAGAACAGAATAATTTTCAATTTTTCAGTAAATATCACACCTGTGGCTTATCCTTTCATATTTAGGCTCAATGTATTTTAAACCTGTTCTTCTAAAATTAATATTTTCTATAGCCATCTATTTCTGTTCATATTATTTTCTGGTTCTATTTACTTTCTGTTTATATCAACAAATTATTATTATTTATTTATTGCATTGCTTACTGAGCAGAAGCTAACCCGGAAAAAGCATACTGAGAAATGAAGTGGCAGAAATATGAAGCATTTTTCTATATGCATGAATATTTAAGAAATACCAATATTTTAATGAGCAAAACCCAACACAATATTCATATGTGGTTTTACGCTTCTTATTCCACAGAAATCGACTGTTTCTGTGAATGAAGTCACAGAGAAAAATTAAAACTTCAAGAAATACAGTTGTCTTTAAAATAATTTTTTCAACACTCCTACAATTCTAGGGTAAAAAATTATAGAAGAGACATTTTTTCCCCAGACACACTTTGGAACTCCATTTAGAAGAAATAAACAAGTTTAAGTAGGTAATTTCTTCTTAAAACTTCGTAATTTTTCAATCAGACCTTTTTCCTTTAGATACATTTTATGTGTTTACTTGAATAACGCAGATTAGTTTACTACTTAACCTAATACGATGAGTGGCAATCAAAAGGTTTTTCTAAAGCATTTGAAACTTGAATTGCTTGGAGCAAACAAAAATATTTCTCTCTGGAATATAAGCTGAAGGTACAGAGGTATGTCTCCACAGAACACCATTTCTTGTATCAGTGATACCCAAAGAGCTAACATAGGAATACATGAATTGACGTTAAAACATACTATCTACAGACAAGGTGATTCAGCAATCTCCACATGAACGCCCACACCACTCTGAAGGAAAGAGGGCACTCATCTGCTTTACAAAAGGAATTACTGCCTTTAGAATATGAACACCTAAACTATTTTTTGGCCCTACCTAATTAAAGCAAACCAATCAGTCATTTATTTGAGGATCTTGCCTTTGGCTCACTCCAGGGGAAACAGGGCAGCATTCCCACAGGAGATGTGTGCTTACCGAGCTCCAGCCCTTAACCACAGCACAACAGGCAAAAAAACCACTTTTTACCATGTGAACAATGGAGATGTTCAACCCAGAACACAAGTTCAACACAAAGCAAACCACTGGACTACAAACAGGTAATGTGGACAAAAATCTACTATTTTGATCCAACACTCTGCTCCTATCACTAATATTTTGGTGTCCTAACAAATAAGAGTATATAACTGTTATTTAAGTTATTTTCATTTCTGTAGCTGTAGTTCTTCCTTACTTATGTAAGAAGAACTCCTAAAATTTTACTTCAATGTTTAGTGAGAACAATACTTTGCAACAAGGATTTCCATAGGCTAATTGAATGAATTGCTAATGAATTGTAATTCATTGCCTTTCAATTTTTTGAGAAACTCTGTTTCCTTGTGTCAAGAAGAGAAAGTAGTACACAGAACCAAACAGCACAAGCCAACAGATTTAAATTCTATTTCTGCTCTAAGTCACACCAGCAAACACAGCTGTATGTTGGTACCTGATCATTCAAAGGCAGCTGGATGGGATGCTGGTCAAACACCACTTCTGTCACCTCTAGGAGTCTGCAGTTTGCAGATGGGAAACGGCCTCAGAAAATGGACATGCAATAGCTTGGTCTTTGGATTTAGAAAGAGAGAATTTACTTTCTCTCTCTACAATATCTGTGTACGTGTCCTCTCCTCCCAGTCTTCTCTAGTTCTCCCAGTATTTCTCATTCAAGATTCCTTCTGCATCTTCACCAAAATTTACTACTATTTTTAACATTCACCTGTAAATTTAGTGGATGCACAGGCTATAACGGGAGATTTAAATTCTTAATCCCCCTCTACAACATCTTTAATCTAGTTTGTACTCATGCATTCAAATATCGTTATCTCTTAAGGTATCTAATGCCTTTTCCTCTTTGACACCGGTATAAAAATACCATGTGCTGTCTCAAGGGCTTGATAGCAGTAGGCTTTTCCCCTCTTTTTTAATCTACTTTTAGATTGCTCCCTCCAGATTGTCTAATGGGCTAAACTTACAAAACTTTTTTCTCTCTTCCAATGAGAGAGGTTAGAGGGAATTGTGACTGCTTTCAATTCCAATTTATCATCAATCTTTTAGGTTGCACATGTAAAATCCCACCTTTCAAATTTGAAATATGATCTCATATCCTACCTTTTATTTATTTAGTCACAGATTTACCTCTTTCACCAATTGCTTTTGGTCAGCTCTCAGTTTCCTCAAAATTGTCTGTTGAAGACTATATGCTGATGCTTCATCAGTTCTAAACACTGCCAACTCCCTTAACAGCCTTTTCTGCTAATTTGTAAAATGTATATCCTGTATACAGCAGATGTCAGAACTCTCATCTCTTACAGCAGATAACAAGCATGTTTTGAAAACCAGGCTATATGTAATTTCAAACTTATAGCACTTCAACCTTTGCCAAGATTATGCAATTAAAACCTTCCTTACTTAAATACTTGTAGAGATTGGCCTAGCACAGATTAGCTCAATAAATCTGCTAATTTATTGTGTCCCACAGCTGAAAACATGTCAGTGAAACTTAAAAATACAAGGAGACTTATTATTCCACATCACTGTGAAACGAAAGTATCAAAAGCTTATAAAACTCAGCCTGTCAACCACTTGACATGGGAGCAATAAAAAAAAGGGGAAAAAAAACCCCTTCAAAATTTACTGGGAAGGTCACCTTTTAAAATAAAGCAATGTGGTATTTTCTTGCTTAAGATCTAGTAATAAGACCAATATAATATGAAAACCTACCTAAGTGTGAAATATGGTGAATAAATTAAGCCAACTCATTACTCCCTCTTAGAGATACCATCTTCATTTCTAACTTTTAGACACAAGATTTGGCTAAACTTAATACTCACTAAAGCTCAGCCATAACACAAACCACAATTTAATCCTAAAACTTAGGCACAATTTTCAGACAGAATTTACTTAAGCTTTTGACTGTCTGTGCACTAGCCTTTCAAACCCACTGTGTTCCGTGATGCCCTGATGAATCTCTCTCTCAAAAAGAAAAAAAAGCCATTTTTCAAAATCACTCTTCTAATCATGGTTTACAAATAACATATGGGCCTGAGCCAGACAAACACAAACCCTTGCAAAGTTCCTGGCTTCTCATATGCCAGGTTTGTAACATCATGACCTATTCACAAGTAGTTCCACATGTCCACTCGGTCGTATCCAGACTAGTTCATTATCACACTGGCACTGCATACAAAAAGCATGAACCACACAGCTCTAAAATTCTATGTGGTCTATAAAAATACATTTTTAACAGAAATCCAAGCACTACTCACCACATGAAGGATTTTATTCTCTGTTTCATATACTGTGCAATCCTGAAAAAGTAAAGCAGAAAAGGCAGGTTAAGTTGGTCCACTCATTCCTTCTTCCTTGATTTATCATTAAAAAGACTTGAACTGAATTGAAAAGTCCTTAGGATGAAACACAGTATCTCAATGACTTGGACAGAATGAAAAGATTCATGTAACCAAAGTGTGAAGCCACCACAGAAAGGCAATACTGGTAAATGTTTATATCTATTCCCTAGTTCTTGTTGCTTTCTTCCTTGAGACAGACGGCGCTCTTTCTTCACTTTACATTCTTTTGGCACATAGCAGCTAGTCCCATGTATACCAGACAAGTGCCTTCAACCAGTCATACCTGACCATGGACAAAAATTACCTGCTTCTAGTGGCAACACTGAAAAACAGAGATACCAGCAATAATCTTAAGTGACTAAGAAAGGAAACAAAGATGGAAACAATTCTTGCTGAGCTGAACGGACATGTTTGCACACTCTGCCAAAGAAGAGAAGGAAAACCCTGGGAAAAGGAAGAAGAGTTGATTGTTTATAGCATAGGATGACATGGCAGGGAGGAGAAATGCCAAATAAAACAAATAGGAAACTTGAGGCAGACCCTCTTGTTACACACAGCCTGCTGGGGACTGCATGGACATTCTTGTCACCTTATGTAGCATGTGAGGCAGGTTCTATAGGCAAGACTAACAGACAGGAGTCTGGGACTGTGCAAGTTTTTCTGACAGGCCAAAATCTCAGTGGATATAAAGAAATAGAATTAGCAAGGCAGAGAGTACATGAAATACAACTGGTGAAAGAACATTCTATTTTAAGAGTAGTTTTATGGTAATTAGTGCAAGCTCTGTTTAGAACAGATGCTTTATATCCTCTCTAATATACCACATGAAAAATGGGACTAAGCTTTCATGTTTAAATTTTCATTTTTAAAATAATCTTATCCTGCTAGAAAAAACTCTTTTTTATATGCAACTGTTTCAAAAAGAATGAACTTTTAATCCGCAAAACACTTCCAGTGTTACTCAGGCAAGAAAAGCCAATGTGTTCTTCAGCTTTATATAAAGAACCTATGCAGAAGTAGCAGGTTGATCAGGGAGCATTTTCCTAATCACAGCTGTTGGCATTCATGAAACATTTGCCAGTAAGCATAGCCGGAAAGAAAATCTAACACATTTAATTATATGCAGACATCAATGAAGTATTTGCAATCTTAGTAGCAAAACACACATTTCATTGTTATATGTGGGAGGGCATGTAACATTTTCAATCTGGATACATCTATTTTCTGCATGGTTTCTTATGAATCACTTTGCAAAAATAGCAGGAAGAGATTGCAACATTTATATTGAAGAACAAAAAAAAATTGCTTTTAAGCAGAGATAATTATTTCATTGGTAATAAGAAGAATTTACTATAAGTTTAAACATTCAGCTTAAAAGGATACTGTCTGAGAAGTTTCGCTACTAAAGGAAGGAGGATTCTATGTTCTCAAATACTGTATAGGTTTATTACAAACAAGAAAGCAGTGAATAACAGAGAAATACTGCTAAATCCTTGAAATTAATCTCTTCCACGATCATGATATATGATAAGCATAAATTATATGCTTATTTTTACCAAACCAGGAGTATATATAAAAATTTAAAATAATTCTGAATCCACAAAAGACAGTAAAACAAGTGGAAAACTTCTCAGGTATCCAGTCTATGAACAGATTCACTCTTAACTTCTCTCCTCAACATATAATTCCCTACAAATTCAGGGTCTGGGAAGAGGAACTGCTAAATGAGTTCATCACATAGCAGACAGCAGATTGTTGATATTACATCTTCATATTCAGACAAGAGAAAAATTAACAGTTCTGTAAAGCATAAAAGACAAAAAAACTGAAGGAGAGCAAATGCAATGTTTAGGTAAAAAACCCACAATTTCAAAATATATTTTTTCCATACATGAATGACATCCAACTAAACATTACTTAAGCATGAACTCAGGGAAATATGCAGGAATGTAAAGAGCCATAGACTAGAGCAGCCCTGAAGTCTAGGACTCAAAGAAGCCTAGGAAAAGGTCACCATGCTGATCCCTGCAGCTCATTTCAACTTCCTGCAGCCATCCCTAGAGATGAGGGGCTGAGGCTGCTTCTGAACAGCCCCAGGAGCAAAAGCCACATGTCACTTTCTGTCATCGGGGACAGCTTATTTCCCTTTGGCTACCTTGTACTTTATCTTTAAGCAAGTGCTGAAGATAACTGTGCCCACCCTCTACAAACATCCCTTAGGTGGCATGGTAAGCTGAATGCAAATTACTGGGGGCCTTTGCCATTTACAGTTATTGCTTTTTCATACCCATTTCAATTCAGCTAAAAAAGCTTAAAGCACTTGAGAACTATAAAAAGTCTCTAATTATGCAATTAGAAATAAATTTTTATTCTTAGTAGCATAACACCCACACCTGGAGAATGCCTCTTCTTTCCATGCAAGCCCGTATGAAAGATTTTCTTAAATATCTGTTTAACCACAGTATCAAAACATTGCAATTAAGGAATGAAACAGATCATATGCAAGTTTAACATCAACTTTTTTCTACTTCAGAAAAGCAAGAACACACACAAAAATCTGCAACCAAGCTCTACTCCTACACAAGATAAAAATTTGCTATTCACTTAGTTAAACAATACTGTGATTATCTCTGAACTGAAATACACAATTACAGCAAGGACAAGGTATATTACTTGTACCTGTTTATTGTCTGAACTTTAAACGTATGTTCACTGCCATACTATAACTAAAGCTAGGCTATATGATCTAACCAACCAAATAAAGCTTCAGCTGAAGGAGTATAATGTTATTTTCTAAGTGTGGATTATTTTCTAGAAGATTAATGATAGAGGTTGTTAATAAAGCAACAAAAGAAGTTGTTTTAATTTATATTTCCTGAAGACAGTCAAATAGTGGCCATAAGCAGTTTGAGAGAGAAAAATGGGACAGTGTCATCCACAAAAAGAGGGAAATAAAAGGGAAACATGAGGGAACAAGTTTATTACAAATATCAGATTTTCATTGTCACTCTTTCATGCTCTGCCTCATGCATAAAGAATGGCAAGAGTGACTTTTGTGGAGGCAGCTGGAACCAGGCTAAAATTCCCAAGAAACGGAAACATGAGGTCCAAAATTGGAAATAAACCAAAAAGCAGTAAAGGAGAAAGATAAGAAAAGCAAGAACAAACCACACAAATCAGGGAGAGGATTCATCTGCATTTTGAATCCTAGTATAGTTTTAAGATCTAATGTTAGGACTACAAGGCAAGGTAGCAAGACCTACACTACACTGGAGCTGAGAGGCATCACTCATTTCTTCTAGAAGCTCTGACCTTCATAACTACAATTCTGCATTATTTCTAAACAACAACAACAAAAAAATTGTGAGTTTTATCTGCACAGATCCTACCATAATGTCATAAGGAATAATTACTAAGCACATTTAAAATAAAGCCACCAAATTAGACAGCACTGGCTTGTGGCAATGCTGCAAAATGTACATGTATCACTGCGGCCTGCCCCAGACATTGCTAGAACAAACCACATATGAAACAATATACATAAAATACAAATATTTGTGGTTTTTTTCAAAAGCAGTGTTTATGATGCTACATTTTCCCTTTTTTTTTTCTTTTAGTTCTACCCTCACTATTATTATCTTCTTTTTTAACATTTGTCTTATTATGTAACAGAAGTAGAGAATGGGGTCAGCTAATTACACGAGCACTTTTCTTACATTTTGTTTTCTTTGCACCCAAGTTGATTAAATCTTAACTCAAAATGTGAAGTACTGAGATACAGAAGACCTGCCAACTCATCCTACTGCTCACATATCCCACAGGTAAAAAAATGTTCTTGCAGTTCTCTAGCACTCTAACTATGGGATAACTATTCAGCAGAAAACACTTCTATTTTTGCACACACATGATCTGGTGTACAAGTTGGCAATCTGTCAAATTACCTATTGCAATTACCTATCAAACACACCTCTCAGGATACTCACAGCCTATAATCTCAGAACATGCCATCATTATTACCACTACAACTATTATTGTTATCATTCATGGTTTTGCCACATATTCTAGGCAGCTGCTGTGCTGTACTCTTGGCAGTTCCTGTCAGCTCCATAACTTAACTTCAGAATAAAATTATGCTAGTTCAAAAAATAAAATACACACATACAAATAGTTAATGGAGAAAAAATGGGAGAAATGCAGAAATATACGCATTATTTCTTTCAGCAACATTTCAGCATTTCTAGTAATCCTTAGACCACAGTGCTCAGGAGACAGCATGGGCTTCTTTCAATGTAATTTGTTGTTCAGCAGAATGCCTTAGATGTTCGTGTATACGTAATTTTTTCCTACAAGGTAAAGCAATTTCTTAGGCAGAACTGATCCAGAAGCAGGTTATATGATTTTCAGCAACAAGCCCCAAATCTCCCAGTTCTCAGGTAACATTTTAGGCAAAAAATGTCCTTTATAAATTCATATGATAGTAGCATTGTCCAGAAGCAGATTGTGTGATGGAGTAAAAGGGAGCATCTTGTAAAGAACAAGAGCTTGTTGCCATGAGATTATTCATTCTCCAGGCCACTTCTGGTGGAACTACTTCCCTGTTTTTTTCAATTATTTTCCTCTGTAGTCCAACTGAACTTAGATGAAGGCAATCTACATGTATGTATTTGTGTATATTGGACCGTTTTTTTTCCTAGCATTTTGCAGATAAAAATGTAGGCAATTGTGTTAGGAACACCATTTTAAAAGTGGTAGTAAAATCACCCGGGAAATGCATCTTTCATGAGCAACTCCCCTCATCTTCCATGCCTAGTTTCAAGAGGGCACCAGCTAGACTTTATTTACTGCTTAAAACCAGATGTCTGATAGAATTGCTGCACCCATTGTTTTTAAAGTCATGCAAAATGTTCTAAACTCTGTAACTCCAGTACTCTATTTGTAACAAAAATAATGAATTACATGATTGCTAAAAGAGGGTTCAGACTCTCACGCATTGCCAAACCTTTGGCATAAAATCTCTCTCAAGCAATGTAGCCATTGGTTGGAATGAAACCAAGCCATCCTTTAAATCCCTTTGCTTCTCAAACTGATTAAAACTGTAACTGAATCCTTTAATAGCAGTATAAGTCAAATGGATGATCTGTCAGTCTTGCTACTTAGCAACAATAAAAAATAATTAACTTGAGAATGCCCAGACATAACTCCCAGCCCCTTCAGTCTCAGTACTACACCATCAAAAATAAGTTGTTCTGGCTTCAAGGATCCTACTCTGAGCCTGTTCAAGCGTCACTGGCTCTAGGGAACTTATGCCACTGGCTCTAGAAAGGCTCATTTGGTTTGGATTCTGCCCAATTCAGCAATAGCAAGAGAGCCACAAGACTGAGGTTTGCTGGAGTTGTCACTAAGGGTTCTCACAGAAGTTCTCAACAACACTGATGACAAAGTCTAAAGCTTTGTCAACACATGAAGAAGGCAAAAGTTCTATAACTTTCAGAATATTTTGATTTATTACTACCCTTCATTGCTTTTCCTGGACCAAGCCAAGGTAAAGGGCAAGACAGGTTTAGTTCATTTAGTCTTTCACTAAAATTAGAAAATACATAGACAATGTATCTAATACAGCTGATGGCAGGAATAAACAATGACAGCTTTAAAACAATAAACTTGACCGATATCCTAGAATGGTTTGGGTTGGAAGGGATCTTAAAGATTATCTAGTCCCAATACCACTGCCATGAGCAGGGATGCCACCCATGAGACCAGGTTGCTCAAAGCCCCATCCAGCCTGGCCTTGAACATTTGGAAGGATTGGGGTATCCACAATTCTTCTGGGCAACCTGTTCCAGTGTCTCACGACCCACACAGTGAAAAACTTTTCCTTATATCTAACCTAAATCTGCTTTCTTTCAGCTTAAAGCCATTACCCCTTGTCCTATCCCTCCATGCCCTTGTAAAAAGTCTCTCTTCAGCTCTCTTATGTAGTCCCCTTTAGGTACTGAAAGGCTGCCATAAGGTATCCCTGATGTCTTCTTTTCCCCAGGCTGAACAGCTGCAACTCACTCAGCCCATCTCCATAGGAGAGGTTCTCCAGTGCTCTGATCATCTTCGTGGACTTGCTCCAACAGGTCCACATCTTTCTTACATGGGGGCCCCAGTGCTTGATGCAGCCCTGCAGGTGGGGTCTCATGAGAGGGGTGAATCATCTCCCCTGACCCGCTGCTCACACTGCTTTTGAAGCAGCCCAGGATATGGCTGGCTGTGAAAAAATTCTGTGTTCTACAGTTCATGATGATCCAAAAACTGATGGATACCATGGAACTCTGCTCAGACTGTGATTTACAAGTATGTCTGTGTAATTACTGCAATAGTAGAACACAAATTAGCAAGATATACAGCTCTGTTCAATACCCTACCCTCAACTCACTTTACAAAAACAAAAAACTCTTAAATACCCCAAAAGCCACAGAAGTTGGCAAGCAGGTTATGTTCTCTTCTCGCAACACGCAAAGGACTAAGAGCTTGACACAGTCAGAGGTTTCCCGAGGTGCTTTACCACATCTTAGACTTTAAGAGGTCCAGCAGGTTTTTGGATACAAAAGGTATGGCTTTGGGGACACTGACAATTACACATTTGGAACAGAGGAAGGGAGAAAGGAAATACTTTTTTCCTGTCTTTTACCTAAAATGCAATAGCAAGCTCCTCTAAGCTACACAACACCCAGTGCTTGTACAGACAACCCTTGGCTGCTGCCATACAAAATTAATATATAAAATTACACAGATGTTGTTACTACACTGTATTTCTAAGTAACCATCCCAAAATATGCTCTTTCCACAACTTTCTTTTCACTGAGCTGCTCCAAAAGTCTCCTATCATGGCTGTTCTGACTGCTACAGTCCCAGGGAGCTCTATCCTCATCTCTCCCCTTTGCTGCAACCTCTTCCCTACTGCTCAGCAGCCTCCTAAAATCATGCTGCTTTAATTATCATCTCTGTGCAGATGAGTCACAGATCTCTCGTCCCTTCTGTTCAGATTCACAGTTCAGAATCTCCTTCTGGATATTTGCCACCAGCCCTAACAGGGTGTGCTGGAAAGCTGAAATCACGTTTCTTCCCGAACACTCCCTGTTCTCCCTTTCTTTCTGAGTCTCTGTGAACAGCTCCACCACCTTATGTCCCACAAGCTCACAACCTGGGTGCCATTTTCAACTCCTCTTCGCTTCCCACACAAATCCTGTCGATTTTATTCTCATTGCCATTCAGAAATATTTGCTTTCTTTCTCACTTATGCCACAGTTATTCAATCCCTGCAGTTCCTTGCCACTGGGTCTATGCTATCCTCACTCTATTATTATTCCCTTTCCCTCCACACTGTAGCCAGAACTCATCTGTACCTGCATAACCCTCTCTGTCTTCCCCCATTAGGAAGGGAAGGACTGACAGGGGTGGGAGAAAGCAGAATGGTGAGCACACGTCTTTTAACAGAGGAGAGGAAAAAAATCTCTGTTGGAAAAATACAGTTCAAGCCACTAAATAAATGCTAGAAAAAAGCACATTTCTTATGCAACCTACACAAATGTTTCTAAAAGTCTAGAGCCTTTTCCTGAAAATTTAATAAACCTGCAGTACTCTAAGTTCATAACCTTTGTGTACAAACTAATAGCAATTACCCTGCCTACTGAGTACAAAGAATTGCTTTAATTTTATTTAAACAATCTGTGTGGAGTGACACCTATCACCATAGTAACAGAATACTTCATGTAGAAATTTAATACAACTTACATAAATCATCCACAGATCAAGCAACTACTGGGCAAAATTGCTCGCTGGATTAAGAGAGATGCAATGGGTACACTAAGCTCTTTTATGCTATCTTTCTGAAGTCATTTTCCATTTCCAATTATTTCTACCCTTCCTCCTATAAAAGACATCATCTTGTTTTCCCTAGGGATCTGGTCACATATTAATTCTTACCTTGCATATACAGATTTACACTTCTCCCTTGTTTCTAAAATGAGCCAGTATACCATTAGGTCAGAAACCACAGCCAGTATTTCAGCACTGACTAAAATCACACCGATACTTGCTCATATATCCTGCCAGAATCTAAGTGCTTACATGGTCTAAATTGAATTTCAGTTGTTCAGGTGATTTCTCTACTTGGTGACACTCTCAGCAGGTACAAATAAAATCCACTGAAGCTATCAACAGATGAGAGACTGGAATTGAGGCAAAAATGGTCCATCCAAGGGAGAAAAAAACAGTTGAAACACCGTTTTTTTCCACACCTCTAATTAACCATCACGCATTTAAAACTCTTATCTTTCCTTACTGACATGCAAAATAGAGCTTGCAGCATGATGTGTTGTGCAGTTCTTAAGTTTTCAATGACATTTTCAAGGCAATTCAGAGGTAAATAAATTCTTAATTTTTCAATTCTGCTATTCCTCTAGTACTGTCATGAGAAAGAATTCTGGTTTATAAAGCACAACTAGAGCAAAATATTTCATGTTTCATATTTTGCCTAGGTAGCTATTTCGCCAACAGAGGAAATGAAATTAATTGAACTGGAAAAAAGTAGTGATATTTAGGTAAATGGCATTTCAGGCTCAACCATAACTTGAATGTTTCGTAACGGACCATCTGAAATTGTTTATGTATTTTTAATGGACTTAAGCAAATAAACACATACATATTCCTGAAATAAAGACAGAGACTACACTTTTTCATGCTTAAGGCTTTTACAGCCACTTAGCAACAGATGGTTTCTGTACTTCACTACACTGAAGTGGAATCTTGCTTCACTGCACCTGGTTCCAGAGATCATACTGCCTCTGGGATGGGAAATCAGTTTCCAAAGTAAAAGAAATGCAGAGTCTTAGTCTTCAAATCTACTGATATGACCAACATAATAGATCATCATTAATAATTCAATTTTCCATTTATAAAGAATTACACAGTAAGCACAGCATATCCCCTCTTTGCCTCTATTCAAGTGGAAACTCTGATGCCACTCAGCGTGCACTGACACAGTGCCCACAACAATCAGTCTAAGAAAAAAAGCTTTCATTTAAAGGAAACATATGAGATATGAAAACACATTTTCCCCCTCTGTCTACACTTCATCTCAGTTTCCACCAACTTTCTGCTACTTTCTGCAAGTGTTTCCATGAGTGCATGAGTTTACTCGACAGTTCCTGACTCTTTCACTGTCACCTTGACCCAGTCAGGCTCCTTTTTTTTGGAAAAATTTAACAGCTGCTTTGGTTTACCAGCATATGCCCCATCAAAAAGACTACTCTTTTTTTCACAAATTATTCTGCTTTGTGTTTAATTTTTTCCCCATATTCAGAGACTGTCAATCATTAATCTGGAAGAAAAACAACCAAAGAAAAAGAACTCCAAACAAGGCAACACCAACCCATTTTTGCTTTCTGGTCACTAAGCTTCTTAAATACTCAGCATTCTTTTGAATATTTCAGTGGTTTTTTGATTTTGGTTTTTTCTTTCCGTCAACTAGGTAAAGAAACTACTATCTCTAAGAATGGAAGAGAAAACACAGCTAAGAAATCCATAGAGCTTTACAGGGTGGTAGCTTCACAAGTTTGGGAAAAAAATCCCACAGCTCTTTACAACATATATATCAATGACAACTAATGAGTCATCAAATTGGTTTTAGTAGTGGTTCATTCCAATAGACTATTACTGGCATTTTAACCTTTGAGATATTCCATCCCTAACTCCATTTCAAAAAGCACTTCAAAACTTAATCAAAGGACTATATATATGTAATTAGCCATTTCAAGGGGGAAAAAAATGTATGATAAAATAGCAGAAAGAAACTACCAGAATCACAAAAAGGCATCAATATAAGTACCTTAGGCACTTTTTTACATTACATTAAATTACATCTGAAATTTTCTGTAAAACTGTGCTATAGATAAATAAGCTACTCTACTATGAAAAAGAGAAAAACATTACTAAACAGCATATATTGAAACGACTTTGATGTAGCTGCTTGTAAACAAAAGCAGCTTCATATTTCCACAATCCTTTAATTCCTATTTTAGCTTATATATTATACATTGACTTTTAAAAGTCAACTGCAAGAAAACAACTGCACAGAACAACATGTATCCTGTAACACCACAACTTCTGAGGACTGCTTTGAACCTCATGCAACAGAAAATCTTGCATAAGAGCAGCACTCGAAGGATACAAGGTGAGTCTGAATTTCTGTCAGCATTACTTACAGTGAGTTTATATAACACTCTCACATGAACACCCTTTTGATGTCATGTATATAGGCAGATATTGCCTGGGTATTGTTTTCAAGGGGAGCTTTTGGTTCTAACTTTCCCCCATATCTATTTATCTACCCACTCGTACACTTACCCCCTACTTGCACACTTACCTAAAATGGATGCATTTTGTATAAACAGTGTACTATGCATACGCATACTTTAAACTTCAAGAATGTGGCCTCCTCATCATGAACGATTTTTATTTAAAAAAAGGAGAGAGGAAGAAGATTATTACCAGGGTAGGCTAACAAAGATTTTCCTGCAAGCATTTCAGTAACAGAGTTGGGGGGAAGGAATAATATTGAAAATTAAAATAAAAAACTTGAAAATTTAATACATAGCTGTTTCCAGCAAACACATGTTGCTTTGAAAATATAAACAAGCTGGAAGCACAAAGCAGCTTTAATGAAGAACCAATAAAAGATTTACACCACTAAACTATTAAAACCAGTTTATTAGCTAAAAATACCTGAGGTAATTAGCTACTTGGTATGACCTGAAATTTAAAAACTTTAAGCTACATTAAGCAAGGCTTTAAAGTCCTTAATAACTAGGATTTAAAACAAAAGTGAGGACTTGTGATTGAAAAGATTATATGAGAGATACTTTGTAAAAATAGTGCTAAGGATATTATTCTTCTTCATTCACATATTTGATATTGTCCTTACCAAATGAATAGAACCATTTTATATTACTGCGTTTGGATCCTGAGTCAGAGCAGGGGAGCTGAGAAAGTAAATTTCCATTTTATCTATCCTTTTAACTGGAAAACAAGCCTGAACTTAATGTTTCTCAGTGAGATTTAATATTTGAAAAAATTCCTCACCTTAAGTTACAGACATTTGATTACAAAAACTGCAGTGGTATGCAAAAATAGTGCTTTACTTAAGAAATAACTCCTGATCCTTTACAAAAGCTTTTATCTGAAAAATAACAATGGCTAAAAGTCCAAGAGAGAATACTCCCCTGGCATGGGAAGTGCGTCCACTGGGGCAAGGAATATATTGACCCTTTTTTTTTTTTATGTATGTCAAATGCTTTTAAATGAGGAATAAGTTCCAAATCCCTCAGCTGATGCAGTGCACAGGGCACTTCTCTATGCACTCATATCAGAGCTTTTAGCTCCAAATCCCAAGTGGCTATAATGTCCAGACAGCGTATTTGTGGATGCTTGTCTTAGTCTTCCTTTGCTGTTTTCCCTCCTGGACACCACCTCCCAAACTGCATCACTAAAGCTCTCACCTCACATCATTCAAAATCCGAGTTTACCTCCAAATGTTGCTGTGAGACAGCTGATGTCAGAAGTGTGCTCTGTGACAACAATGCAAGACAGACCCATGTCAGCCAAGTGACTACTCTCCATCGCCACCCCTGTTACAGAGAACTGCTTCCATCACACAGTCCCTCTTTAAAGTGGTGTTTAGGTGGAGAACTAAATGCAGTGAAGCTTCTGTAGAGGAGTATTTACATGCCTACAGCCATGCTTCTGCTGGGGCATATCACTAAGTAAATCCCACAAGACATTAAAGCTGCAAGATAAACATTAGTGGTTTAAAACTAAATAAACACAGCAAATCATTGTGAAAGCTGATTAAGGAAAGTAAAAAACATGTGATGAGGGCTACTAATGATCACTATTAAACAGCAATAAAAGAAATAGGGTGTTCAGCAGCAAGATTTCTTTAAATGTCTGGTAACTTACAAAGTCAATATAAAATTAGACTTTTCAGATATTCCCAAAATTTCCAGAGTTTCAATTCTAAAGAAGAAAGTTTCTTTAGTGAAACCCTAAGGAATTCCTAAGGAATAAAAGCATTGAGAATGATAATAAAACCTACCTACAGATTGCCTAAGAAAGCAAGATATTGTCTGTTCCCTATGTTACGAGCATAGCTACTGCTACCTCTCTAAAACAAAACCAGGACACTTAAAATGACCAGTTCCTGGCACCCCCTGAAGCTAAACAACCCAAATAACTTAGTCAATAGCAAGACTTCCACGAACACCATTGAGGCAAGAGCTTCTCACATTCTTCCTGAAACAGTTCTGTTGGCACATATCTAAATTCAGGCATGAACCAAAGGGGAAAAAATCACAACCCAAAACAATCACCCCCCACCCCCCAACCTGTTCACCCATAGCTCTTTTAACATTTATCTTGTATCATCGAGAAAAAAAAAGGCCTTTTTTATTCATTGCAGAGGAAACAGAGAGAACAGATAATGCTCAGCCTTTGATTCCTATAGAGAGGCAGATAGTGTAGGAGAGAAAGGCACAGTGCAAGAAAATAGTAGAAAAAATCATAATAGTCCCATTCATTTGTTTGTCTTTTTTTTCCTCCAGTGTTCTACTGCAAGGGAAGAGTTGACTATAAAAACGAGCAAGAATGCAAGCCCTGAATTAAATAAGCCATCAGCAAGGATGATGGTATCAAGAGTGAAAACCTGCAGGAAGAGGCTATGAAATAATATCCTAAAATCCTAAGGGGGAGAAAAAAATCCCTAAGCCAAAATAAAGCAGCTGCATAGAAGCAGATGATTAGTGCAAATGCAAAGCAGGCTACAGTAACTTGCTTCCATTGGCAAATATCCACTGCACACTGGCCTATCAGGTCCTGGGCAATGTGCAACACACATAGAAAATTAAATGGTTAAAACAAAGTACGTGTCTTCCTGCATTTTATTCCAGAGTTGTCTCTAAGAAATTATAATAACTCGAACTTTGCTAATTATTTAAAGGTTAAAGCACAAACACTCAATACATTTTTTTAGATTTCATACTTGTAAGAGAGATGTAATTCTGTCTTTTTTTTTTAATTATCCATTTAGTGCTGATAATAGGGGGGGGGACACGACCCAATATCACTAAATTCCATGAAGAAACACTGACATTACAATTAGCTACAAAATGTGCAAAATAAATCAAGCAAGCCACTGTAATTTTAGCACTTTTTACCCTCCATCTTGGCTAAAGAAGCCTTTTTTGACTTTTGGTCAATAAATGTAAATTAATTAGCTGTAACTTAACACAAAAAAACCCTTATGGAACTCAGTTACTGGAGTTCTATTTTTAAATAGTACAAATGTCTTAAAAATTCAGAGGTATTAAAAATGTATAGATTGTATAGTTTTATAAACCTCTGAGCATTATAAAAAGCTGTTATCTGCTGTTAAAATAAAAACTGCAACATTGCCTTCTGTCTTGGTCTTTCACCAAAAAAAGATTATAAATTATTTTAATTTAGTAAAGTACTATAAAGTACTTTGCATACAAAAGGAAAAAGATTCTGAGATAGAAAAAACACCTGTTGAGGTGATACTGAAAGACTGAATTTACAGTCTGAAGAAAGCACAATGAGGATTTTCAGTGTGCTCAACGGTCATATAGAAAAAAAGCTCAGCTAAGACATCTGAAATGCTACATTGGAATGCAATTGTTTTAAGCAGAGATCAAACCACGTGTCTTTGGGACTACTAATGGAATTCTTCATTATCATTCTTTTGACTATAGCCCAATTCCATTTCAGACCATGCTTAAATTTAGCCATAAAAGATCCTTTTGACTTCAAAGTGTAGATTCACAAACTGCTTCCTGATTGCGGAATGATGTTGTTCTTGGAGAAGGTAAAGCTGCTGTTCTTCAGAGGTATTAAATAATAACATTTATTCTCATTCACATTGAAAAATATTTACCTACACCACAGTGAATTAGTAGTACCATGGATAAGGATGAATTTGTAAGAAAATAAATTTATATTGAATTATTTCCCAGGAAATACTGCAGTAGTTGTTATTTTACCTACCTTCTCACTAATTGTGGACACATGAAAATGAACCAGGTGGCTCTTCCCCTAAATTGAAAACTAGACAATGATACACAGCTATTTCTGTGAAAAAAAAAACCAGTTTGGAGAAGAGGAAGGGATGCCCTCCATGACTGCTTCTCCCACCCTACTGATCCCTCCTCACAGCTCAACAAGGCACAACAGGCCATAGGACAATAGATACAGAACACGTGCCATGCCAAAGGCAGCCAAGAAGTTGAAGTCCTGGGCTCTTCTCCCACAGCCACCAGTGCTGTTACCTCCATCCCAGTTTGAGGCAGGGTGATGGGAGGAGCCCAAGGCAGCCAAAAGATGGATCGGCAGTGTTACCCCTTCCCCCTGGGCCTGGAAAGCAAACAGGCACCCTCACACTGTGTGGTCAATGGGGATGGAAAAACTCATGCTCCATTTCCACATCAAAACCTCCACACAGAATTGAGGGTGAAAATAAAATAAATCTAAAAGAGAGAAATTCACATTTCCCAGGCTTGAGCACGTGGGACTAGTAATACTGCTTCTCTCCAACTCAGGTGGGAGGCAAACACAACGAATCATCAGTGTTGCACTCATTTATGAAAGGGTTAGAAAAAGTGCATTTCTTTTATGAAAGGGAGAGTATCATCGTACAAAGTCACACCAAGAGGCCATAGAAAAGGTTTAGTTTTCTTGGTTTGGACTGATGCTTCTGAAACCAGAAAAAGTCTTGGTCCTCCTACCTAGCCCACTCTCTCCTCTTTTCTTCACTCTGTCTTCTCAAGTGCAAACAATCCCTGCTTGGCAGCAAAGAGACTTTTCATTTCAGCAGAACAACACATAAATAATGACAGACCTAAACCAGGGTGGGTTGAGGAAGGTTCTCAGGATTTCACTCCCAAATGAAGCCCGTTAAGCAAGTGCTTCTCATTATCTACTTCTGGATTTCTTAAAGGTAGCACGTACAAAAATGTATTCAAAATATTCTACCTCTGTGGAACATGTATCATCCTAACAGGTTTCTAGATGATATAAACTGTATGAAAGAGCAGAATACTAAAGTCCAATACACACAGACCTTTTGAACCAGACAGCTAATTAAAAATTAAAGACAAAATTAAATATACAAATTACGAAGTAGACACTAGACTAGAGAACCCAAGATGAATCTTACTACTGAGATATGCAGAGGCATACACATTCCACAACTCAAACTAGTATTATAAAACCAGGAAACAGAATTTTTAGAAAGCATTTACTAAGTACTAGTATTCCCTCAATCTGGTTAGACAGATATAAACAGTGTAAAACAAAATTGTATTAAGAATGTCATAGCCATTTAGAATTGAGGAAAAAATAAATTGCTAAGCAAATTGTCTCATACCTGTTGTACTATTGTTGTTAGTTCCAGACAAAGCTGTATGACATTATTTCTTGTTACTGAGTAATCTGTGACAGCAGCAAAAGGTGATCTAAAAAAAAAAAAAAAAAAAGTTGAATAGTACTAGCATATATCCACTTGTAGACTTAAATTCCTCCTTCAGAAATTCCATTTATGAAAGCATTATTTCTGACACTTTACTTCTGGACTGCCTTTACTCTCCCAGAAAAAAAACCCAGCTTGCCTTCTGCATTTGTTTTGGAATACCCTTATAAAGGCAACCAGAGGCACTACCTCCTCTTGAGATGCGAATGGTGTCCAGATGTGAATCAGATCAGAAAAGCTTTTGGCTGATTCACTGAGATTCTTAGGATTTTATCTAATTTCTGGTGAAAGTAGGGGAGGGACTCAGAATAAGTAAAATCTTTATCTAAAGGGAGGAATAGCATTTAGAGACAGAGATGGTCAGAAGCAGCTGTAAAGCCTAAACTGGAAGCACAACCAAACACGCCCACACATTACGCTACAGTCAGAACTGCTTAGCGAAATGCACAGTGTAATCCAACATTTATAGACATCACCTATGTATATCCTATACCATAAAACTTCATGTTAGAATGTTTAAAACTCTTGCCTACCTGGAAGCTTGCTTGCTCTCTAGAAGCACTGCTAAAATGTATTTAGTTAATGAAGCTGGCAGCCATCTGATTTCTGTACTACAAGTCTCTCATAATCTCTAAACTCAACTTGGTCTATACTCTATATTCTATATTCAAGAAGTAGCCAAACACTAGGCAGGACTGGTATTTTCCCTAAAATGAGTAAAGACCTTGACTTAATCAGTGTTGCAAATGAGGTTTTCATGGACATTATTAGCATCATAAAGCTGGCATTTCTCCCTAATATACCTGCTTGCAACATTTAAAACAAACAAACAAGCAAAAAAGTGGCAAAGAACCACAAGGATTGTAATGCCTGAATAAACTAACAATAGATCATGCAAATGTGCCAAGATCTCAAAACAATACTTTAAGTGTGGATGCCTTTAAATTAAGCTGGGTGACTAATCCCTTCCCTAACTGCCTTCTTTCATCACTTCACACATATTTCTATATACCTTAAAGAGTTTTACAGCACTGGTTTTTATTACACCTTATTTAAGCCTAAAGAAAAGCTTTCAGTACGCAAAGAACTCTGCTATAAGCAAGTCCAAATGATAACTGTAAATACTGGTTCTAATGGGTTTCTAAATTTCTTTTCCATATACACAATTACTGAAATTTTAGTATAGGCGGATTTGGAACTGTCCACTAATAACCCCTCGTGAACTCACCTATCTGTGCTGGTTTCATTTAGTGCTCTCTTTCTTCTCCAGGGCTCCCAATCCAGCCCTGAGGGTTTGTGAGACAGAATTAACTCTGAGGTGCTTACTTACTCAAGTCTAGCAGCCTTAATTTGATGCAATACATCACACAATGACATACACTTTCTGCCTGTATTTTCTAGAGAGAAAAGCCGTACATTCTTTTAAATTAAAAGTACAGAAATTGGAAGCTAGGCAGAGTATAAGAAGCATAAAAGAAACAGGAGAGTGAAAGGACTTGGTGGACAGCATGTGGGTAGGTTCCAAAAGGTGCCTTATGCAAGTTATTGGACACATTTATACAATCACAATCCAGAGTTCAAGTTTTCTGTAGCGTATGGCAACCATACAGTAGGTACACACTACAGCAAGTCAACCCACAGATACACACACAGATCTCCTAAAGTTCAGGAGACATATGAGCACATTAAAGGATAAAAAGTGACTGAAGTGCTTGGGTGTGATTCTTGAAGTGTCCTGTGCAGGACCAGGAGTTAGACTTAATCATCCTAATGGGTTCCTTCCAACTCAGCATATTCTATGATTCTGTGATAAATGTGTTAAAAACGTTAGTCAAGATGTACAAAAACGCTGATATTTTGCCTTCCAAAGTGGTAACTGTTGAGGTTCTGAAATCTACCTGAAACCCTGATTTAAAAAGGTCATGTTCATTTAGAAACTCACTTTTATTGAAGATGAATGGAATCAAGCCAGCAAATGGTATTATTTTACTTAAAGTATGGGTGTTAATACAATTTGATCCTGAAATTACACAACCGAAATCTATTTGACATTTCAAGGCCTCCAGCATTTCTCTAAACAAAATCACACAGTAGGCTTTGGCTTCTAAAACCACATCATCTTCCCTCATACTTCTGTAATTTAGTTTGGTTTCACGGTTCATGAGGAAAATAATGGCATTTTTACCATCACTGCTCTTCGTGAAGACCATTAGAAATGCCCCAAATAAACTCTGCTGACATTAAAGAACAGGCAAAGGTACTGAGACATTACTCATTTTTGTTACTTTGAAGTTAACACAGTGAAGACTTACTGGCAACAGCATGCGGAGCAGACAGCAAGGGTGTCGGCAGGAGGGAGATTACTAAAAATCAGTAACCAACATGTAATATTTTGAGAAGTGCTTAACAACTTGGAAAGATAAGGAGACAGGTCCATGTTTTATTAACTTTACTCTAGAAGAAAACCTAAGGGATCCTCCAGTTGCCTCCTCCGTAGGTCTCTGTAAGCTTATAAACCAACTACCTCACATCAGTTTCTGCAGATGCCTCTCTGGGGTATTGATGCAAACTGGACCACTAAAATTCCAATTCCCTTTTCCTCCCCCTTCCCAGTTCAGACTTCCCTGGATGTAATCTGCATGCACAACTGCAGATTACAGCCACTACTGCATAAGCAGCTGGAGAAATGGTAGAGGCCTCTTTAAATATTTACTTCCAAAGGAAATGTTATTTTGGTATTTACATCCCAAGCCTCAACTTCAATTGCAGAAATTCAGCAAGACTCAGTATAACAATGTGCCAGCAGTTTCAATTAAAATATCAACAGAAACTCCTTGTAGGATCACTGACTGGATTTCATATGAGGTACAGTGTAAAACACCAATCTGACAAAAAACTCTATATTGGTAATATATCCACTGATCGTAATTTTACTACAGCACAGTATTGTTGACTGTGAACAGATGAATCAACTTATATATAAATGCAAATAAAGCCTACATACACTATAACCTTAGTTGGCTGCTAAAACACTTTCCTCCTCAAGGAACATACCAAATATAAGGAATGCCCTGCCCAATGAGAGTACTTCTCTCAACTTGAAAAAAATTATTTCCTTGGCTTGGTAGAGCCATTTTATCAATTTCAAATTTCTACTCTGTTCTTTCAAAGCCACATCTTTCACAGTCCCTTGGACCTTCAGTTCTCAGGTACCTCCTACAGCTCCAATGAAGAAAATTCCCTGAGGAAAAAAAAAATTGTCAACAACTGCCCAATTCGGTGCTCTTAAACTTACACAAGAACTAAAGAACTGCCTTGCACTGGAGCCACATGCTGCCCAGCTTCCTGCTGTGACATGGACCTCAGTGTCTCACTGTCTCACCTCTCCCTCAGTCATTTCCATTTGTAGAACCTTTTTTACTCAGTTTCTCCTGTGATTTGTTTGTTCTTCCTTCAAAACTCTAATTCCCTTTCTTTGCAACACCCACATGAAAACACCTTTGTAGCCCCACAGCACACCTACCTGACCACATGCCCTTTCCATTCATTTCCACTCCCCTTTTCATTCTTTGTCTACCCCTTCTACACCTGACATCTTAAGGAAAAGAGATTTATACAATCACACCACTGCTTCTGCAAGCACATGCGGGGTTTTTTTGCCCTTAGTCTCACCTTTTCTCCATCATTCTCCATTCCAACTTTTAAAGCTATTAGTAATTTTCAAACGACTTTCACAAATGGGTGGGTAATAGGTTTCAAGGATAATTAAGTTCATACATGTTTTGTGATTGTGCATGCACTTGAAAAAGTGGGAACCTCTACATTTTTCCACTGTGCAAACCCACATTGTGAGCCTCTACCTTAGGACACCACAGCAAGATAAAGAGCTTCTAAACACCTAATTCACAGGGAAAAAATTTTTTTCTTTTTTAAACATTAAAATCAATCAACTTCAAGACCTTAGTCTATGGGACATAAGGTTTTTCTAAGACAAGGCATGACAGCCCTATTGGTTCTTTTCATATTTTTTAAGTCAGTGTTTTTAACATAAATAATATAACACCTCTGAAAAGTAAGTTTCTTTATACATGTGTAATTGGAGGCTGTAGAACACATTCAATGTGTGTACGCTTTTATGAATCGAGACCTTACTAACATCTCTAGTAGTATCTGCATCTTTCAGAATGAAAAATAAAATTATATTATCTAGCAGTAATTAATTAAGCTACCCTGAAGGACTGGTAGAAAAACCAGCCACATTAATGTAGCACAGCTAATTCCCTCAGAGCCTTAAGAAATAATACAATGCAACAGCTATTAATACTCACAATTACTGATTGCACATGAAGGAATATCCTTCACAAACAATTACAAATTTGTGAGGGAGATGCAGACACTCGGCATTTCTACGTTATCAACATTTTTGGCCTCATATGCATTAGCCTCATCTGTCTTCTTCATATAAAATTCACTTAGGGGAACATGATACATAGAAATATCTGTTTCACTTTAAAAAGTTGCAATTTGGACAAATACTGACTGTTGTTAGTAAAAGCATCACCCAAAATAAAAGTTATATTTCACCACTGGTTGTAGTACTGAGGTATTTTATAACAACAGACTTTGCGATGGGTTTAAAACCAATCCCATACTTATTTTAGCATCCTACCAAGGGAAAACATCCTCAGAGAATTTTTATTAAACATAATAATAGAAAATCTTTTAAAGAGAGAGGCAACTAAAAGAGTCATATAACTCAGTCTTCAAAGGTAACATATTAAGCTCAAATAAAAATCTGAATGTACAATACTGTTGTATATATATAGTGCCAAAGCCATCCCAGATTCATAGTTTTAGGCTTTCATGAAACAAAGATTTTATTTGTCTTTCTAATGCAGCTGCTTTATGTAGAATCAGGGAAGAATGCAGTAAAATTCACACTGGATAAAGGAATTCTTTAAATGAGTGCTCTATTAAACATTTACAGCTGTTCCAGGAGCACAATACAGTTAAGTACCATAGCATTCTTAGGCAGCACTTACTGACAGGTTTGGCATACCATTCAAACCAGCATAAAGGAAAATGTATAAAGGAAACAAGCAGGTTTAAGACTAAAAACCGATCGACAGAAAGTGCATTATTTGTGTGGTGAGTAAAGAATCGCTGAGTTCTTTTGTTTCTGCTGAACTCTTTTGTTTCTTTTCGCTTGGGTTTTCATTTTTTATTCCCACCATCTTGTGTGCAAGCCAGATTTACCCTGTCAGGACAAGCAATAACCAAGCACACTTAACAGGACTGTATGAAGTCTGTTATAAAGGAGAATCTAAACCAGTAACGCTTTCTTTGTAAGTAAGAAGTTATGGGCTTGCAAACAATGTTCCTTTTAACCCAAAACTACAAAATAGTCACACCGTAAACATCACCAAGGCTCATTCACCAAAAACAACGAGACAAAGAAATTCAGCAGAGCACATTTTATCTACAGTGGAAGAAAACGTATGCATTGACTACGTCACCACAGTGAAAAGAGGGAGATCCATTTTGGAGTGGGGAATGTGTTCTGCTACCACAATGCTTTCATACAAAGCAACCTTAAAGGGTGCACTGAAGCCAAACACCTAGAATTGTTCAGTCATAAACAAAGAGTGTTTACATCATTGCAGGCTGCTCTGATGCAGCAGAGCTCACAGCTTAAGGCTTGGAGGGTCAGTTCTGCTGTCAACCACTGAAGCATTCAAATGTCCTTAACTTCAGGCACAGATTTTAGCTTTGCTTTATAAGATTTATGTATACACATAAGCGCTTCACAGAATACTAATACATTTAAGCCCCCACCAAAATGATTTGCCCACCTGGGGTTTAGAAGTTAAAGGATTACACACAATCCCCCTCCCCCCCCACACATTGCCCTAAAAGCAGACCTAGATTTGCTAGAAAGGCCTTTACACTGAAATTTTTCATTTTGTTACTTCTGTCAGCAATTTTACCCTATATTTTATATAACCAACAATTTCTATTTACAGTTGTTTTTTTTGTTCATCTTCTTGTTCCATTCTGTCCATGTATCATGAATCTAGAGAGCAGCGGTAAATTAATCAGACTGATGCACATTTGTCAGCCTGCCTGCTAGCTTTTCTCTGGCCATAGCACTGAAAGACTTGAATACAAAATCTATCTCCACGATATCTTTGTTCCTGCTCCTTAGACTTCAGTGTAATCTGCAGGCACTGTTTAAGTTTTTTATTTCCAAATGTGGGATAATGCTAGTGTGAAAAACAAGGGCTACAGGAGAGTTTCTGTGAAAGACATATTGAATCACTGCCCACACAGATGGCTGAGTCAAACAGTACACTAAAAAAATCCAGTGGTCCCTGACAAATTCTATTTCACAACCATTAAAAGCTGTGACACAACAACAGACGCAAAATGTTGTGGCAGTTATCTCATGGGAAGTAGATTATATTTTCTTAAACTCTTAGGAGAAAAATAAACTACCACTTTATCTTGGCTGTCTTTAATGAAGACTCAAATAAAGCCCTAAAAAGCAACCAACCCTTCCCCACTCCTATCCGCTAAGTAGGTGTTTGTAGTTTATACAGATATTGTTCCTATTGCTAAGCTTTAAAACATTCTTCTTGATACTGCACAGGATACATGGTATGCGGAGTTTTTGCTTCAGGTAACATGGCCCAAACACTCCAGAGCAGGCAGGAACAGGAGGCCCAGAAGCATAACTAAGAATTTTTTTCTTACTTAGTGCAGTATGCAGGAAATACAGATTTCCAGGGATTCTGGTTGGCAAAGACAACCAAAGTGTGGTGGAGGTGAATGAAAAGAACATATCAAACCAAGAAGAACCTGGAAGATGACATCAGCAGAATCCTGGGCTGGCAGAGCAAGGAGGGAAACAGGAAGAGACAGAGCTAATGCAGCTGCCACCAAATGTCACCCCAGTTCATGCTCGCTCAGGATTCTTCCTCTTCCACAAAAAGCATTACAGTTCTTCCCAGTCAAGACTACAGTAATGAGCTTTACCTGCAAGAAGCAACACTTTCGAAAAGCAATTTTCAGATTAATTTTAAATGTGTGCTTTAAGAACAAAACCTTACCTGGGATTAACAGAAATAAATATGTCTAATTTCAATTCCAATTAAATGTACAGATACTACTGGACATAACTAGTGTACAGAAAAAAAATACTTTTATGAGGCTAGAAACAGCTTTATGTCACAAAGTCGTGACACGTTCATGTTGTGAATTCAGAGTACTGAATTCAAAAGAGTAATCCTACTTTAATTATACATTTTAAAAAAGATTCCTTTCCAGGATGGAGTGTATCAGCCCTAAAAGATATGAGAATTTCCAGGAACCTAACACATCAGAGAAAAAGCAGGATTAAGAAAGGTGGCACATAATACTATTCCAAAGAATACAACTTTGATGAATTACGGGAGCAAAGACTGAAAAGAATACCAATTATTTAACTGTAAATCTAGAAGACCTGATTGACAGACTATATTATACTCTAATTCCTGAGAAGTATCACTGGAGATATATTGATGCCAAGTTGCTTTGAACATCAAGTAAGTAGTTTGTTGCTATGGCCTCCAGCGTGGCTTTCCATCAGCCTAAGGGCCAGGTTAACTGCCATGTAGAAACACATCATACTTTCACAGAAGACTCACAGTTTCTCAAGCAAGTATCAATCTTGTCAGGGGATTCACTTGAAAGAATTTTAGGATTAGGGCAAGTGTATAAAACAAAACATTATTAAGCTGTGAAGAGGATAGGTTTTGCATGCTGAGAAAATAACAGGAAGTTAAAATTAGTTGAAGGACATAATCTATCAGTGTGATGACAGCTTCTTTACAGGACGTTATTGAAGAGTTGTTTCATGCTCCTCAAAATCATCAGCCAACCTCTTTTGAAAATAGCTAGAATTCTCTACTAAGTTTTCCAGCTCCTAAATGAAATTAAAACAAAAGACTTTTAAAGCCTGGCAATAAAATCTACCCTAATTTTCAGTAAAACTCAATTTCTGACATACATCTGGAAGTAGGACTGCTCCAGGCAGAGACCTGGAACAAAGAGTGTCCTTGGACTGGCCCTGAAAGAGCCACAGTGAAAGTAACTCCGCAAATCATGACTTTCCCAGTCCTTTTGATAATTGTGCCTGGCCTAACAAAGTCCTTTTAGATTGTAAGTGTCCCACAGAAACATCATAAAAAGAGAACTCACTAAAACGACAAGTAAAGCACAATCTGTATGGAGTCATCACTATTCCCTACACATAAAAAACACATCATTGCATTTCTATGCAAGTTGAAGCTGCTGCAAGATGCTTTTCCCAGACATGACCTAAAAAACCACTGCATAGGGGCAGCCTAGTAGGTCTGTTACAATGGGGTGGACAACCCTAAGAGTCACTCCATTCCTCCTAATGGTTTGCTCTACCCTCTCAAACCCCAGAGATGAAACTGGTACTAGAAACCAACCAAAAACCTAAGATTTGTGGCCCAGATTTAATAGTAACAGTGCAAAATAAAAGTAAATCCATGTTCCTTACTTTAAATAATTATTTTTTAAAATCTTTCTATCTCCCCCTAGTGGCCCCAATACCTTTTTAGAAGGCATATAATAAGCAGAATCATATTGATCTCCATATGTTCCCACTTCTTGAAAAAAATGCAGTCATTGGCCTGCCTTCATTCTAACTTGGGGACTTCACAAAGAAGAAAGAACAAACCTTACCAATATACCCAGATGCTCATAAATCAGAAAAGTCTTAAAATGTTTCAGGAAACATTTGCTAGAACCAGGTGTTAAAGTTACACAGATCTTCAAAAGGAATTTCCTAGAAATTTGAAGCCTTATTTGGACACTAAAGACAGAATTACTAAAGGCAGGCTACCACTAGGATTGCCCTCATTTTTAACTTCTTGGAACTCCTGGGTCTGATCAGCTATCATTTCAACTAAATGTAAAAGTACATGCAGTGCACAGTAGTACAGTGACAAAAAGAACCTCAACTTTGTAACTAACAGTCTTTAATCATGGCCACAGGTCCAGTGAGAAAAAAAACAAGGTTATTTCTAAATAGAAAGAAGTGGCAAAACCTGATCTGTCTACACAAAAAAACCCACATTTTCCTATCATTCTTTCTGTTTTAAAGCCCAGAATGATATGCTGTTCTCTGCCAAAAATTATTTTTCAGGGAGAAAAAGTGAGGCCTATGGATATTCCAATTAATAACAGGTTAGACACAGAGCTAAAAATTTACTCTCCATTTTTCAAGATTCAATACTAGATTCTTTCCATGAGATTACATTAATTCTCTGCAAATTTAATGTTAAATATCTAAACAGAAATGTAGGAGCCAACTTTGGGTACTCTAGGTTTGAAACTTGGGGAAAGGTAGAAAGGGAATAGAAAAAAGGAGCAATGGTAGCTGCAATCTCCTGACCAAAACAAAGAGCTTGCTGTTCGGCTTAAGAAATGGAAAAGACTCATGCCTCACCTAAACCATTCATATGGAAATCATTTATGGGACAGAAGCCAGTTTTCCTCAGGAAAACGAAACACAAAACACACAGCAGTAAAACCAAATAATTCTGTTGGATTTTAAAAGTTACACAAAGCTCACACTGAACAAAAATTCAGCTGTTGGTTACAATATAAGATACCCCTTTAAATCAAGATAAACATTTTAATTTTGCTGATGGAAGTTCATTGTGATGCATTTTATAAAGATATACAGACAAACTAATTGTAACCACTTCAGGAGTTTCAGTGATCATCTTAAATACCTCCATATTACTTATTACTCTTGTTATAATTAGAAAAACATCACTACAAATGTAGCAAAGGGGAGCACTTAAGTCCTGGTCCCAAATACTTCCTAGGTAACAGAGGTAAAAGTGTAACAAACACAGTTCCTATTGCCTCTACAATTTCAGGGGTATTTCACTGCAGTTTAAAAAACCTAAAACACAACATGCATGTTTTTACACACATACATTCTGAAACTACATATTGACACTTACGTAATGAAAAGTATGATTTCAGTTTTGTGAACTTGGTAGTATCAGAGTAATGAATCTGAGCTGTGCATGTCAAAGGATTGTTCTATATTAATAAAAAATACATATAAAACCTAAATATCTCATCCTGTTGATTTATTGTATTTCCATTGTATGTGCAGGGTTACAGTGCATTTGGAGGCATTGTACTGAACTGCTATCCAAACTGCATGCTGACATAACAAAAACAATTGGTACAAAAATCTGCACAGAATACGTAAATGAATTCTGCTTCCATTAAATGTCTACATTACATTTTGTAAAGAAGCTGGGGTTTGTGTATGTGTGTGTTGCTTGTGACACATTTGGGAGTTTTTACCTGTCCAGCCAAGCCAGCAGACTTTTAGCTGCTCCAATCAGATCCACTACTGATGTCAGAAAATCATTCGGTAATTTGCGACTGGTCCTTCCATCATAGTGACCACTCCTCCTCCTCCCAGTGATGAAGTTCTGCAGATTTTTGGCAGATGCATTCAGTTTGTGAGAAAGGGTTTTTAGATTTTCTGTTTCCAAACCATAGTTCTGCATTAAAAAAAAAAAAAAAAAAAAAAAAGTTAGCTTTACAGATGTCGAAGTACAGAAGGGAGTACCAAGAACACCAAGACTGTTCTACATCAAAGCTTAACCATTCCTAATAATTAAGGTAGAAGTACACCCACTCAGTAGTTTTCAAATGTATAGCATGTTCTGTTTCTGAAGTGCATAAAAACAGAACAAAAGAAGAGCAAAATTATGAGTGATCTTTTAGCTCATTTTAAGTGCACAGAGAAAAACATCTCAAAAAGGAGAAAAAAAAACTAGTCTGGAAGATTGTTTTTCAAAGCAGTGCATCACTCTCAGTAAAACACAGAATCATAAAACAGTTTGGGTTGGAAAGGACCTTAAAGACCATCTAGTCCACTCCTCCCTTCCATGGGTAAGACCAAGTTGCTCAGAGCACCATCTAACCTGAGCTTGATCAGATGGTTCGCTCAGTAGATATGATGGTTAGGGATCAGTCCCCATGTCCTTACTCACAATAATTCCTAAGATCACACTTGGCATGAGGGCTTGCAACTAGCAGAAGCATACAGTGTGGACACGATGCGACACTAAATTGTTTTTGTTGGTTTCAGAGATGGAAGTACATTCAGCACCTCATTTTTATTCTTTCTGTCACTAAAGGACCATCAGAATCACAGACCAGAGAACACAATACTGCCCTGCTCAACCTCTATGCTGCCCATTTAAAGTCAAATTCTTAACTTTGTTTCCATTTAAGAGACAATTTCTTAAGTTCCTCAGCTGTGCAGTAGAGACATAATTATTCAGAAATATTAACAAATAGTACTTGGAAATCCTTCAAAAGTACAAATGTTACCAAAACAGCACTAGAGAATGCCCTGATTTAACGTTCAATTACAATATAATATAGCAAGATGCATGATTTGTTATTTCTATAATAGATTTGTTTTCCTCACTCATGCAGAGAGTAACAGAGTTATTACAAAAGAGGTCTTATTTTGCCTTTGTAAAGGAATAAGCAATTGCACAGACTTGAGTTTAGTACTCCTCTAGACAGCTACGGAATTCTGAAGGTGCTCCTCACTTTAACCACATCACAGGCTGATAACACTGGGTGCTGACAACTTGTTCAGTTGACAAAGGAAAGGGCAACTTACTACGGAAGGTGGACCATTTTCTACCACAAATGATGATCAAGCAGGATTTGCAAAGCTCCTCAGATGCACACAGAAAAACCTACTTTGGAATGACTCTCCCTGTCCACCCCAGCCCTCCTCCTACGCCACCGGTTTGGTCTCCATGCTCATCTGTCCACAAGAAGAGATGGGAGAAGAGATAAACTTGCCGATGCTAATTTAAGACTGCTGAAGCTTACTCACCTCTTTTCTATAAGAATTGGGCAGGTGGTGAGGTGGTGATTGTTTACAGCAGTTGTCACACTCCTAATCCAAACCATCTACTAAATGAATTTAATCCTCTTTAATGACACAGGGACTGCAGGAACATTATACAGAAGCTAGTCCTGCTGAGCCCCCAGCCCTCCCACAACATCCCCTCCCAAGCCAATGAGAGATCATCACAGCAGGGAGAGACTACAGCACAGAGCTTGTCTGCCATCTCCCAGCCAGCTCCTTGTGCCTGTAAACCAAATGCACTTTGTGAGAGAGCTGCTAGAACCACTTTGGAAGCAGAGGATGCACTGTGGAATTCAGCAGTGACCATACACTAAGGTGTTTTAAAAACCACTCCTGGAACTTCTGTGAACATCCCTGTTTTGAGCAAAGAAGTCTTTGCAGACATGCTTCTCAACTGCACAGCTTCTGCACAGGCACTGTCCTCTGCCTCCACAATTGGTTCCCAATTAGACAAATTGTATGTTTGGGCAGTGAGTTTTCTACCATGTAAATATTCAAGAGCAATTATACAACAGATAAAATTAGGTTATAAATAAAAAATTACAAGATGAAAACAATTAATTGGGATTGAAAAGTAAAACATACTTTATTATGCAGCTAAATGGCTCATAACTAATAACTTATTAAATCAGTCCGAAGTAAAGGGATGAATAGATAAAAATAAGTCTGTTTTCTTCTGCAGTTCTCTGTGGTTGCTCTGGCTGAGGAAGCCCAAAGGAGACAGAGGAGTGGGTAGGAGTAAGTTTGAAAAAAATAGCAGGTTTGTCCTTACTTCATTCTGCTTCTTGAGCATCTAGCTCATTTTGGCAAAATTAACAGGGGAAGAAACAAATCAAAGATATCCTGAACAAATGATAAGTTACCAAAAACGTCTTACAGATCAGGCAAACCAAAACCCCACCACAAGTGAGCCCCACGCAACATGACACTCATATCCTTCAAAGTGAGGCAGTAAGACCACAAACTGCAGGCTGGGCTTCTCTGGGGCTGCCTTCTGTCCAACACACTGAAATGCTGAATTTCTTAATTCAAGGGGATGTTCCTAAGAAGCTGAGTGCGATTATACAAATATAAAACTAAGGCAGGTGTGTGCACGGGGAAGGAGTCGGGTGAGCCCAAGCCCCTGCTTGCCTCTCCAGATCAGCCCCACATAGCGCCCATGGCTGGGGGAAGGGCAGGCTGCATCCCAATGCTCCTCAACAACCCCAAATTATTTAACTCCCTGTGTTTTGCCATCCCCCACTTTGTCACCTTGTGTGTACCTCATCTGCTCGGACAGGCGGGTGCTGGTTCCCAGCCTGCCTGGAGTGACGTGCCCTCCCCAGCAGGAGCCTTGGCAGGCAGCACACAGACAGACCTCCAGCCCCACCAGAAAGTAAAGCACCAACAAAAAAGAAAACCTGCAATATTGAACACTGCAGACCAAGCAAAGCAACACTCAGATTTTTTTATACAACAGGAAAACGGGCTGCCTTCTTGTATATGCTTCTTCAGAAAATCAGCTCCTACAAAAGCTTAGTGGCTTCTTGTCATCATCTAAGTCATGGCCACCCAGAGCTACACACTTTTTCTTATTTTTTTTTTTTCCACCATCAGATATGAGGAAAGGAAGAGGCAGTGTTAAAAGACACAAAGCCTATTTTTCACGCATATTCATCAAATGTGTATGTGTGTGTTCTTTAACATAAATTTCAGCCTAAGCTACATATAAAATTTAGTCTTATATAAGGATGGCACTGATGTTGGTAAAGCCTCCACCTGTAATATGAGACAGGTAAAGCCATAGATTGAAAATACAGAGATAAATTTCAGGCAAAATATATTTTTGGGCTGCTGTGTTTATTGAAGCCTTCTAGTAGAAGGATCCTAAAACATCAGCCAAGGTAACAAATTCCCACTTTTTTATCACTAATATTCCTGGCCCACATTAAAAATGGACAGTCTCATGTTGTGAAAAAAGAATGCTTGAATAAAAACTGCCCAGTGTAATCATACTTTATATGTGATAACATACTATTAACAATATGGTTTTCTTAGAAATGCACTGCGTTTATTTTCAAGTACTGTAAGAATATAATTGCAGGCAAAGGAGACAGTTCTTTGTTTTCCCCTAGTCTGCATTTAGCCAGCACTAACACAAGTTATGCTTTCATTAGCCAAAACCAATTCACAGTCATTGAAAGAAGCACAAAGAAATCTCTGCATGCTTGTAGAGATTACGAGAAGAGATGCAAGTCTACACATCCGCTGAGAGGCCACAGGGAAAGAGTTTCTTCAGACACCCTGCCTCAACAGAAATGGCTCTAATGGAGTCTCTTCTGGCAACCATAAAACAAGAACTTGATGAACTTAAGCTACACAGAGTAATAGCTTGTCAGCAGGTGTTCAAACTAAAGGTGGTGGGAGCTATTAATAGACATCTTACCTGCTAATTACTTTTCTGTGGCTTCACATGACAGTGTGAGTGATGAATTGTAGCTCTTTTCTTCACATGCTGACAAGCAGCAGCTCTAATCACCACTGATGAGTTTTGCTCAGTTTTTTTGTGAGAAGCGCCAGCCTAGTCCCTCTGCCAGCCCACCCTTGCACCAGCACCACAAGGGTAGAAAGAGAGTTCAGTAATCCCATGGGGAAGTAAAGCAAAATTGTCTTGGATTAGCATGATGAATGTTCATTAATTGTGTTCCCTGTTTCCCTCAATGAAAATTAAAAAAAAAAAAAATTAATAATAATTTAAAAATCAGACCTCATTTCATCTTTTTCCCATGTTAAATTCACTTGACTTACTGGCGGGGAAGTGTGTCTGACACTGTCAGCAAAGCTAAAAAAGTAAAGAGTTCCTAATTCATACAGTGCTAACTATCTCTGCTGGCTCAGACACAGCATCTAGAAGCTGCCAAGGCCTTTAGTTTTAGGGTATTTTTATACTGCCCATTGCAAGAGCAAAGACGTCTCAGCTAACTAAAAAAGCCAAGCTCAGATCTAAACACATTGCAACATGCAATGCAGACACAGCCACAGTCCCATTAACAAATCCAGAAATCCCCTAAAAGAGAAGTCTCAATCACAACTTTTATGCAACCATGAATACCTCTACGTCTCCAAACACAAATACTATATCAAGTTCAGTGACACTGTTTGACTCTTACAAACACTCCAAAACAGAGAAATCAGCATGTGGCCCCACTGCCTACTTCCCTAAATCACTATTTCTTCTCTTCAGCCCAGAAAGCTGCTGGAAACCAGTGGAGAAAAAGGCATGCAGTGACCAGTCCTAACTCTTACTGAAGAGACACAAGATGGGAACCGAAGATACTACTGCTAATACTGGTGCTTGGAGCCAAAGAGAAAATAAAAACAGTATCTTCACCAGGCAGGCAGAGCAGATAGCAGTGCTTACATCAATTAATTTCTACTGCCTCTCTGCACAAGGCAACCATTGACTGTATAAACTGCAGAAGGTAAAGGTTTATTTTTATTTGGTAAATATCTGTCATCACACACAAAAACACTGTATTTTAAGGAAGGGAAAAAAAAGCAACCTTTTGAAAAGACAAATTTTATAGTCTAGATGGCTGTACTGAGTAATAAATTATGTGTAAAAAAGTGTACCTTCTCAATTATATTTGATATCTCTCAGTAACATGGATAACTACCACAGAGACGTAATTATAAGTTTTCTCTCTAATGCAATAAGAAGGCTTTTTCCACTTATTCACAGGCTGAACAGAGGGGTTTTAGGTAAGAATGTCATATGGCTTCTAAGAAATGGACCTAATATCACCTCAGGTTAGCATAATTCTGCTCCTTACTATTTTTCAGTGCTTTCATCTTCCATATTTATTTCTTGAGTATCATTTCTTTGCTTTTAACCAAGAAGCCTGAAAACAGTAAAGTTCACAGAATTTTCATTTCTCAAGAAGCCTCAGGAAGATTTTAAATGAATAATCAAAACAGCATCACATGGATATCACAGCACATGGCAGCCACTTCAAAACCACACCTTAAAATTTGTGTCGGACCAAAATTCACCAGGAAAAGTTCCAGCCTTCGTCTCCAAAGTTGTTTTTAAAAATGAAAAAAAAAAAAAAAAGCATTTGAACCTCATTCTCCAAAACATTTGGCTGAACACATCCCACAAAGTATGAGGCAGATAGCTTACCAGCCCAAAGCTGCTAGCAACTGATATCACAGCTTGTCATATGGAAGGTGCCTTATGTAACTTTATACCTCATCAGATCTGCCTACAACATATATTTCTAACGGGCCCTCTTCCAGCGTCACAAAATGCCAGCACTAAGGTTATCTCTCCTTCAAATAGCACTGACATATGGGGTAATTTAGAAGTGCACAACGCATGATCCTAACACATCTGTTTCATAAACACAGAATAAGTAGATAAGAACAAAAACCAAGATAGCTCAAGTATCATTTACTGCAATTATTAAACATACACTGATTAAAAGGCAAATGGTTTCAAAGAGTGTAAATATTTGTCCTAAATGTTTACAGTCACTGAAAAAAACCTCAGGTGCATGATACTTATAGCCCTGCAGAACCTAGGAAAGATTCATAATCATCATCATTAAACCCTTTCTTGAAAAATGCCCTTTTTTTTCTACAGCACAATCAAGCAACACATCAAAAAGCCAAGCCTTGGTCACGCTTTGTAGCACTAATAGAGCAATTATATAAACTATTCTTCTTACTCTTATTCAATCAACAGACTCTGAAACCCCAAGTGCTCATTACTTTTTTGTTTTTCTATTTTCTCATGTAATTTTGTCCTTAGTCAGTCAAGTGCTCTTATTTCTCCACAACTGAAACTACTAGTTACATATTCAGTTATACACATTTCACAAAATTTTAATCAGCTAACTGGCAGTTTAAAATATTTTTTTTTAAAAAAAAGGAATTAAGTAATTGTTATGAGCACACTACTTCTTTAAAACATTTTACAATGTAACAGCTCTCTTCATTCAGTCTGCTTTTAACTAGGGGGTTTGATTTTTATAAAAGCTCCTTCCAACCCAAACCATGCTATGAGTCTCTGAATAAGGGCATTTATTTCGTACTCACCCAAACCTTCAAAGATTCCAAAGAAATATAAAACAATTAAGAAAAGTATCTAGGATCCATAACTGATTCTTGAGACTGGTGAGAGGAAGGACGTTCACCCTTTGCATACAGACATATTTACTGCCTTTGGCAAACCACAGAGTTTACTGCATTTTGATGTAAAAGATCTGCTAACACATTTTTAATGTGATCTATATGAGCTATCAGAAACCCTTTAATTCCTTAGCTTTATTGATAGAAACCCTTTAATTCCTTAACTTTATTGATCTGGCCATGGACTTCATGATTTCCTTCTCTGCAGTGAAGCCAGCTCAGGTTGAAGACAGGAAGGCGTATGGTATATAAGCAGAACTTCAACTTGCAAAGGGCAGTAGTGAAAAGGGTAAGTAATCCAGTAAATACAAATCTCCATTCTGAAATGAAGTCTTTCCCATTTAGCGCTATGATGAGTAAGTCTAATATTAACTGTTACTGACAAAAGTAGTTTTAAGATCTGACTAGTGATAAGTGCAAAGGAAAAGATTTCTGTGTGAGAAATGGCAGGAAGATGAAATTAAGATAAAAGGTATAATTCTTAAGAGGAATCAAATCATTCATGGGTAAAGTAGGTCTATTTTTTTGCATTCATTTGCATATAAATGTTTTGTGTTAGTGGTAAATTATAAGCAATTTCATGCTGTTAGTGCACACCAATGTTTTCTCTGCCAAATAATAATGCTATTTCATCTGCTGCAATCTTCTAGCTTTATAGATTCAAATATACAGTGTATAATAAATTCCTGTGCATCCATAGCAGATCTAAATAACTAGCATGAAACTAGTATTGAAACCAGTATGCCGTATAAAGCAAAAAAACTGTTTTACTTTATTGTTTAACCAAACTCTATTCTACACAAATGCAGATTCCACAAAGAAGTATTTTGCAAATTTACAGGGACTTACAAAGTTCTTTGCTTATGGAAAACTTCAAAGCATCCAAAAATAATTTGTGAAGTTTTTGGAATATTCTTATCTTTCCAGAACAAAATGTCTTCTATTTTTAAGGTTTCTGTTTGAAAAAATATTTCAGTATGTTCAGAATTAAATGAATCTAATTTAATCTTCATGTAAACAAAATCAACAAGGTATTTTGGAGAAGCAAACAAAAAAAAAAAGAATCCTCATGCATTAAGGCATTGTGGTGATATGTTAGACAAACCAGATAAATTTGTTAGAGATGAAAGAAGCAATGTTCCACTGTGCAGTCTTCAGTCTTTGCATTCTCCAAGCAGTGAGGCAAAGCACCGTGTTTTCAGGGAAAAGTGTGATAACAAGTAGACACAAAATTTAGAGTTTGTGGACACTCAGCAAAATACGGTCATACCCACTTTTGATAAATAAAAATCCATCTCCTGTCAAACAGATGATAGAAAAATAATTATATGTGTTCCTCTGCTTTCTGCAGCCCGGTGAGGTACATCAGGAGCTACAAGACCTCCAGATTCACTCCAAGCCTGAACACTGATACAGTGATCTGATGGAATTATGCAAGTAATCTGTTCTTCATTATGCATTTCTCTTTTTGTAAGCATCACCTCCATCTTTCCTTAATTTACTTTCTGTTGGGGTTGTTCATTCACATCCAGTTTTTAAAGCAACTGTCAAAGAAACAAGGCTCATCACATTTTGTGGACAAAGGTCTGCTACACTATTGTTTGTTTATTGATGAAATGTAAAGCGGTCTTAGACCAGCTTCACTGTCACACTGAAAAGGATCATGTTGAGGCTAAAATCTGAATGGTGATTGTTGGAACTGATGAACAACTGTATGTTTTACAGCCTGGGAGTACTCTGAAGAGAAAATACTGTGGTACCTAACCCAGTACACTTTTTCCTGTATCTCTAGAGCTGGGCATGCAGTTTCTTAGATTACCATTTTCAACCAGTTTTGAGATGTCAATTATTCTGGAGGATTTTCTGAGTATGAATAAAAATGCACATCCCTATGAAGGAAAAATCTACCTGTTGATGCCACCGGTGCAATCTCAACTGCATGCCCCAGTTTAAACAGAAAGGGAAGAACAAGAGACATATTTTGCTGGAAATAAAATAACTCTATGGGCATATATCCATCATGGTGGTTTCTCACTGACTGAAAACCATGCAACAGACTCTTAGCAGCAACAAAATACCATCACAGACCTCATTACTTCTTTCTTTTAAGCAAAAAGAAGATTTCATTTATCTTGCCCTTTCTGACATATGGAGTTTATAAAACACAGAGCTGCACCAAGGCATGATAATCTATTGAACATGCTTCCACACTCAGAGAGAGGTGGGAGACAGGAGAGAGGAAAGAGACAGATCCCATTAATTAGATTGCCTGCTCTCTCCCAGATCACGTTCAGCTTCAGTGAGGTTATGTGGCACGCACACCCCCACCACTATCAGCAAGCATGACCTGTAACAGCAGTAGCAGCTGGGCAAAAACTTTATTCCCCCTTCTCTGAAGCCCCACAGGAAAAGAACACCTGTGAATCTCATACCCTGAATGCTTGCTCTCCTGTCAGGAGCACAGTATGGCAGGCTGGCAGCCAACAGAGACTCTACTAAAGATGGATAGCACAGGCCTCCATTTGTCCTCTGTTCAGCTCACGAACACCGGAGGATCCATTTGTTGCAAGTGCTTATGACAGGAGGAGAATACTGTGAGAGACCACAGCCACCCACCCACCCACCTTCTGTCAAAACTCAGTAAAGAACATCCTTTAAATAGTGCTATCAATCATAACCTGTTCTCAGCCATTACTGTAACAAACAGTTTGTCTGTTTAGCACTGTTCAGTAGCCTCCATCTGGGTTAAGGAGGTGCCATGCTCTCTCCATACCAGTCAGATATGCTTGTTCAGGCTCTCCACTTTCCCCTAGGAAGAAAATGCTGCCCCGTGAACTACAGACAAGCAACATAAGGCAGCTGGTTTGCCCCTTGCCACGTCCACAGCTGACAGGGAAGAAACTGCAAGTAGAAGTCCACCCTTGAAAAATGCTGGGAAGGGGGTCAGGAATAAAACACATCAGCTATCAATACTGCAGAAGCTTTGCTAAGTGAGAGCAACTCTGCAATGGAAGCTCTCCCCTGAAGAGTGGGAACACAGATGAATAGCTGGAGGTGGTTCTGTCCCCTCAGTTGTCCTTAATGCCAAAAACCATTTAGGTTGTCACCCTCTAACTCAGAGAGAATGGGAACGAGAAGCAGAAGCAACAATCCTTTTGTTTTTTAATAATTACTTTTACATCAATCAGGGACTATGCTTGCAAGGCAAAATTAGCTTTACTATTCCTACCCCCTCAATCTCCAGCATACAAACATATGTAAACTCATTTGGATCATACACTTGTAACTCATGCTAAATTCTATTATGAAACCTCTGTCAAACTCCAGTGAAACAGAAAAAAATAATCAGATCATTAAAAAAGCCATAGCATAGTGACTACCTGCATTAGCAGTTATCCTAGACTGGAGTCATAGGCTTAATGCTCTCCTAAACAATACAGCTAATGTCAGAGTCAAATCAGAAAAACAGGCCAGTCCTAACCAGGACAGATACTTACTGATGCAATAAAAAAAGAAAAGCCTGTAAGTATAGGAGCAGTACAGCCAAAAGGATTGCCTCTGAATTAAATTTTCTAAGAGGTTTATCTGATTGGTGAACAATAAATTCAAATTAAGTCCACTAAAATCAATATAACAATCACATTTTGTATCCCCAAGGAGCCATCATGAGCCAATTGTGAGACTGCAAAAACCTCAGCTTAAATTAGAAGATGTGATCTGAACACATGCTATTGTGTTTCAGTGATCAAGGATTCTTTAAGACAAACTCAGAAGAACAGACAACACTATACGTGCAACAATGACCAGGAAGGAGAGACTTGCTGGATGCATTAAGGATGCAGTGTTAGCCTTTCCTACAAATTCCTTATTTTATATTCAGCTTAGTTCCATTCACTTTTGCCTAAGATAAGGGAGCTACAAAGAGTAGTTGTGTTTATTTGTTTAAAGATAACATCTGTAATTACATATTAAGGAAAAAAAAATTCAGCTAATAAACAAGGGATTTTTTTCCGTAAAAATACTTTATTATTCAAAGAACCACAATCTGCCTCTCTTGCGAGACTGGGAAAAATGGTCATCAGTGTTCACCCTAACTTAGGCTTTATTTATCTCAGTTAATTAAAGTATTTTTTTAGGTTTATTAAAGTTTTCTGTTGCATTGTCTGATGAGAAAAGTACTATGTGAATAACTCTCTTATGTTCCCTTCTATGCCAGTAGAAATTTTTATAAGATTGCAACTTCTTCATTATTTAAAAAACAAATTAATGAGTTAACTTATCGCACTGAACTACATTGCAACGTTATTAGAAACACTATTCTAAAGAGAACCTAAGATGTATTTAAAATCAGGTGTCTTCCTTTATGAAAAAGCTTCCCCCCTTTTTTTACTTTATTTTTATACTTTTTATTTCTTTTTTTTCACTCTCTCCTTTCATTACCCCTCACATCTCTCTTCCAAAGATGCAACAACAGGGTATTCACAAAAGCTGCTGCATACGGAGAACCCACAAGCCCTTCTGAAGAGAGTTTTACCATACTATCTTTGATTGCCTCTACCCGGATTCAGCTTTCTAAAAGCTCTTTCTGACGCTTGAAAAAGTAGTGAGCATTAAGAATCCACAAAACACCACTTCAGGCAGTCAAGTACTTCTTAACAGGGCTGTTCACAATCCTGTGAACAGCAGAGAATCCAGATAGTGTGCCCAATCTATCACTAATCTTTATGGGCACACACTAGGAGTTCATAAGAATGGTGAAGTCAGCACCACACCCCTCACCAAGCAGATAATCCCAGTTATGCATGACATGACCTGACTGAAAAGACCATTACCAAAATCCCTCTGTATGCCCCATCAAAAATTTATGTATTATTTACAAATAAGCTAATTATTTGAGTATTTAATCCTTTCTACTGTGAAATACAAGCAGCTATGTTTCATCAAGCTCAAATAATCATCTAAAACATAATTTGCATGAAAGGATCAGTGAAAAATGACATGGTTAATATCAGAACATTTTTTTTGTAAAGGGCAACCGGCACTCAATTGCTTAATTCACATATATAACTGTTTTACATTCCAAACCAAACCCAGACTAGTTTGTTTGTGATTTCAGATAAACTTTCATTCTACAAAGACAGACATGAAAGTCTTAAATCTCTAATACCAATTTATTTAACAAATATCATCCTATCGATACATTTTGCTCTTTATCTTGCCACTGGTGTAAAATGCTAAATTTGTTTGTACATTACATGTGAGGAGTTTCTTGAACTACTTAGATAGTCTTTAGAACTAGCAATTTGAATAGCAAAGTGTGAATATGCAAACACTGTTCACTCCTCCCCACTTTGCCCCAAGAAGTTTACCAGTGCGCAGAGCAAGTCTACTGCTTCCAAGATAAGCTCCTGATGGCCAATTCGTGTGACTCCAAGATCTTCCAGTTCTTGATGAGTAATTCGTAGCAGCTGGTCGCCACTAATCTTCTCCCTCTCAAAGTTCTTTATATATTGCTGCAGACAATCATCAAGACCTTCAACAAAAGGACAGAAGAAGGGAAGACAAAAGTTAGCAACATTCTGTACTGCCACAGGAACTAAAAACAGGCTGGAACCAAAAATCAAGCCAACAGAGAATTGTTGTCTTATCTTTAAGAGAAATATTTTAACATTTAAAAAAATTTTATATTACCCAGAAATCTTAAGATTTGGAAAGCAATGACAGCTATAGTTTTTTCACCTGTGGACAATACTCCTGAACCCCAAAAAAGGCCTGAATCTTTGTAGTGTACTGTGCTATGAATGTCAATCTGGCAGCCCTAATAATAAGTATGTTAGCAATGCCTTCATCACATCTGGAAGGGGAGAGGAGAAGAGGTAACAATGGAAGGGAGGAAGACGTATCCTACCCACAGTGCAGCATATCAACACATGCTATTGATTATTACAGCACTGTAGAAGACTGAAAACAATGGAAAACCTTTGTGCAAGAGACAAATTTTAATGGAATAATGGAAGCATAACTATGTTTAATGCCATAGCTGTCAGTGCCACTTAACTTCCCTTCCAGCATAACTCTGCCATGGTAGTTCACATAAAGAGAGGCTGCTGGAGATGACCTCAGCTGAAACCCAAACCTTCATGGGATGCTTGATTACAGGTCCCCATGCAGTGAAACACAAAATGGCAGTGCCACATCACAGCACCTCTCATACTCCAAAATAACTCACACACTGCTGAGCCACCTGAAAGTTCACAGAACATGCCAGCCTCTAAAACAAGCTGCAAAGAGCTCTAGAGAACAAGAAAGGTGGCAGCACTGCAAATGCCTAAACTAGACCACAACTTCAGCAGCAGATCCAACTGAATGTACCTCAGTTCAGAACCTGTACAGTGTCACAGTACACAAATGCTTACTGAGCATGAAAAGCCACTTATATCAAGATCTGGGTGCACTCCTCAGAACAGAGCAATCTGGGAGAAGAAACAAGCCCATTGTGCCAAAAAATATTGTAAAAGGCCATGCAACACATTTTCTTTGCTCAGGATGTGGCTGAGTGCAGGGTTGTACAGCAGCAGGTCCTGCTTTGAGGCCCACATGTATTCCAGCTATTCAGTTTGATTAACAATCTAACAACACATAGCTGACTACATGTTTTCACCTGCAGAAAACTGCAGAATGTGAGATAATGCATCATGCATCTCTTCCCCATCCATCTTTGCCTAAGAGAGCTAGACCAGTACAGGGAAGCCCCTCAGCATGTGCATCCCTATATCACAGGGATAAGTTAGACTCCTGAGTATTTGGTGGTCAATTTAACATTGGTGTCTGAAGACCTTCTGATGGATCAACATGACTGCTACCGAGTAACAGGACTTGACAAAAACCTGAATACATTAATTTAGCTGATTCTTGAGAGATACCCCCCTCCTCTCTGATTGTCTTCAAACAATCCCTAACGCTGAAAAGACATCTGCACGTTAGGCTGCAAGGAACTGAGAACATTCTTACTTGCTAATCAAAATGTCTGAAAAATCTGAAGATACATGGAGGAGAAAAGATTGATCTGACTGCTGAGCCCCAGTTATCTTATCAGAGCCCCACTTTATAGCATAAAGCTTCTCTGAAACTGGTTTTTTTGCATTTTTGGTTTTCATTCATGCCTTTAAGGGTGTAGCCACACCTCAAAAGAGACTCACATGAGGAACATGGTGCTGCATGCAGGGATGTCCCAGTACCAGGCAAGCCTGTTGTGCCTGGCTCAGCCCTGGGATAAGAGTCAACCATGCTGTCCTTGCTACAACACAGCAGAGCACAAGATTCACAAGGCTTTAACCTCTAGAATTCACACACCAAAAATAAACCACACACAAACATGCTGTAAAACAAACACTCGAGGCTCAAGATACAGGAGAAAGTCCTCAATTCCAGTGGACTTCCAGAACCTGTCGCCTGACTTTCTGCCTAGAAAACAAAGCCACTTAAAGGTCTAGGTTAATCCAGCATTCGAAGCTATGCTTTCCCTTCATTTCCCTTTCTAATCACATAGTTGCTCAAATCATTCTTCAGGAAGGGAATCTTACGGGCTGAAAGTGGAACCATCAGGGAAGACGACCAGCCCAACTGAACAGAGAACTTTCATTGGAACTCAGGGAAAAAGGAAGTTTATGACCTTTAGAAGAAGAGGCAGGAAACTCAGGAGGATTACAGGGATATCATGAGGTTATGTAAGGAGAAAATCAGAGGGGCCAAAGCCCAACTAGAACTTGCATCATAAAAGAAAAAAAAAAAAACATGTTTCTATAAATACATTAGCAACCAAAGGAGGGTTAAGGAGAATCTTCAGCCTTTATTGGATGTGTAAAAATACTGGCTGGATAACTGGGCCCTTAATGAGACAGGTGATGAATGGAGTTACATCCAGCTGTGGGCTGGTCACAAGTGTTCCCCAGGGCTCACTGTTGGGGGTCAGTCATGTTTAAAACCCTTATCGATGATCCAGATGAGGGCACTCTCAGTCACTTTGCAAGTGACCTCAAACTGTGTGAGAGTTGATCTGGTGGAGGGAAGGAAAGCTCTAAAGAAGGATATGGACAGGATGGGTTGACGAGCTGAGGTCAGTTGTATGAGGTTCAACCAGGCCAAGTGCCAGATCCTACACTTGGGTCACAACAACGCCATGCAATGTTCCAGGCTTGGGGAAGAGCAACTGAAAAGCTGGGCAGTGGAAAAAGACCCTGGGAGTGTTGGTCAACAGCGGCTCGTGAGCCAATGTGTGCCCAGGTAGCCTAACCCTACAGCTACCTACAGGTTGTAGTGAGATGGGAGTTGGTCTCTTCTCCCAAGTAAAAAGTGACAGTATGAGAGGAAATGGCCTCAAAGTTGTGCCAGTAGAGGTTCAGATTGAATATTAGAAAAAATTTCCTCATGGAAGGGGTTGTAAAGCACTGGAATAAGCTGCCCAGGGAAGGAATGAAGTCACCATCCCTGGAGGTATTTTACAGATGTGCAGATGTAACACTTAAGGACATGGTTTAGTGGTGGCCTTAGCAGTGCTGGGTTAATGGTTGGACTTGACGATTTTTAAAGGTCTTTTCCAACCTAAATGGTTCCATGATATTATCAAAGCACAAAAAATAGTGATCCATGACTGATCATGCATCACTTCTTGCCACATAGCATGCACACTCAGTGTGACGCACAGGGAAAAGATCTTCGTTTATCTCTTTTTTTCAGACAACATTGCCTCAGAACATTCAGATCATGAGTCCTGAATATTCCCAAGGCCTTTCAACACAATTCCTCAATTTGTCTGAATGCTGCCATCTCTCTCTTCCATGTTAGGCAATGTTCATCATTACTAGCAAGAGACAAGAAGAAATCATAATCAGGTATTCACCTCTGACTAACATCTGAAAGTAAGGCCATTTATCAAGTCACAGTGCTGTAGGAACTCATTCAGACATTTGAATTTAGGTTGCAAAAGGAAATAATTTTTGTCGAATATTCTTGAATCCACTTTACTTGTTCATACACACAAGATACCTGATATGGAAATACCTGACATGAATTATGTGCCTTTTTAATTTATCCATATTTGTACATAATTTTTCCCAAAGCTCTCCTCAGCCCAAGTTTTCCATCTGATATATTAATTTCATGAACTGTTTTACAAGCACAGTCCCATGTATAATGGCATTTATTTTTTGAAAGAAATCAAATATTCTTGACATCAAATATTTCACCTTAAAAAATGTATTAAAAATACACCATAGATGTGCTTTTGCTAAATGACTAAAAATGAGGGCAGTAAGTATTTCTGATATTCCTGAACTAAAGTCCCACATTGATTACATAGACTGCTGAATGAGAATAATAACATTAAAATAATCAACGTCATCAGGCATCAAAAAAATGAATTACCAGCTAAGAGACTAGGAAAACACAAATCCAGAATAAGACATGACAGGTGCACTTAATAAACAGCTACTGACAGATAATTCTAAATAAAGGCATTACTCTTCCTCCTCCTGCTATCTATGTATTTTTGTCATTCAGATGGAATCTAGAAGGATGCATGTAGTTTCTACAGAGTAAGTGAAAAGTTTAAGACAACAAAAATATTACTGACGATTGCTTGACTCACCACTTTCGCAAAAACCACAGCCAGGAAAGAACAAAATAATTTAACCACATGTTGCATGACATTTTCAGAATAACTTGCCACAAATACTTCTCTTTATTCCCTAAACATCATTTTAAAGTAATTTATTTATGTAATTTTATTTCTAAATTAAAGAGCAGCAACTCTTTTTGTAAACAAAACTGTGCACAGATAAGAATTCTTATTATTGACGATAATAATAATAATAATGCAAAATGGCTGCCAGCATTCCTCATCCACACCTTTTGTCCCCAGAGCCTCAGCAGAAAGTTGTTTGCCAGCAGCTGGCCAGACATTGTTGACTTCAAATCAACAGGAGGGAGCTGCAGGGAAAGGCGTTCCCAGCTGATGATGCCATTTAACTTGGGACAGGACAAGATGTACCAAAAAACACCAGGTGCCTGGAGTGGAAGCTAAAGGAAAAGAAAAATTTCTTCAGAGCACTGTCTTTTCCAATATTCCTGCAACTTCAGCATCCCCCTGACCTCAATGTAGTAAGAAATTTTTCTAGCTGTCAAGTTCTGCTCTGCTTCTGCCCCCAGATTCCGTCATATGAGAGGATGTCACCCAGCCCACGTACCACAGGAATCCCAGCAAATAACTCAGGCTGATGCACTATTCCCTGTTCCTGGGCATGGGTGAGATTAAGGTTGACAAGCACCCAGCAGTATTGGATGTTTCAAGAACAGCGGCCAAAGTCCAAAGGTGAGGTTCGTGATTATGTTCCCGATGTGTAAGGCCCCATCGTATATCAAACAGGTTTTGTGATGCCAATACACAAGTAACAGTTTCGTATTCAACAGCTCTGCTTCTCATCCAAAATAATGACAAGATTTTTTGAGTATATATAAAGGCATAGATGTTCTAGTAATAAGAGAGTTAAAGTATGATGGTAGTCCTCTTCCTTTTAAACCTACTCTTTAAAGACAATCATATAGCATAACTTTTTTTTTTTTTTTTTTTTTTTTTTTTTTCTTGAAAAATTCCTGGTCCTGAGTTACACAAATGCCACAGACCTCCGGGGATGTCAGCTCCTCAAGAAGAACTTCCCTGCCCCACATGCTTTCCACCTGAGGTTATCAACCACAGAGTCTGGCAATGCTGTCCAGATTCCATTATACACTCATTACTCGGTGATGAGTGTTTAATTTGAGGGACCTACAAGAGCATTTAAGATGTTGCATTTTATTTGGGCCTACAAGAGCATTTAAGATGTCAATACATTGCCCAATTTTGTCAGCTGGCATATCCCTGAGGTGTTAGATACACAGATGGACTTTTCTGTGCATTAACAGAAAAGGACCAGCTCTTTAAGTCTAAAGCAAGCTCTACCTCACCTGTGGGAATAAACAAATAAAAAACAGCAAACAAGAAAGCTCCTCCAAAAGAAACTGTGCAGAGGAGTCAATGCTTTTAACATTTAAAAAAACCTCCTTTTTAGAAAAGTTTCTCTTGCAAGTAGAACATATTGGAGCTGTTTTTTTCCCCTACTCTGTCATTGAGTTCTACCTTGTATGGGCCTAGTCACAGTTCATTGAATCCCTAACAATTTCTAATGGTTCACAGATGCAAAATTGGACAGATTCCTGCATAATGAATTCCTTTTATTACAACAGCACCATAGAAACTGATCAGGAAATGTTTAATTTTATTTTTTTTTTATTCATATGATTTTCTGGAACAAGATTGCAAGATCCAGCATGACCCTCCAGGGAAATCTTCCATGCCTGCAATCTCTTAACTAATAACACAATGGCACACTTCATGATCACTCTGAGCTATTGTCTTGCTTTGATGTGTGTAACAGGTTGTCTTTTGAAACAAGATAACCAACAAACTCCCCTGTAATTTGGTGTCAGAACAGGTTATGCACATCTGTGGTAATTCAAACTCAAATGAGCATCTCCGTTTAATATATCCTGAGGTTCTGATCCCACAGTCTGCTCCTCCTCTGCAAGCAGTTCAACCTTTTCTCCTACCTCTAAGAGACTAAAAGGTATTGAACCAGACTTTTTATATGGCTAGATCTGAATTAAAATCAGCTGCTCAGACACACATGAGAAGGTACAGTTCTAAAATGGCAACTAGGTATAAAATTATTCCCCAGACTGGTGACAGAAGAATTTTTCTTTAAGATTGGAAAACTACAGTGAAAATAAAAGACCTTGTGTCCTTATCAGCCATCTTTTCAGTTTGTGGTTAAGGAAAAGGTGATGAACATTACAGGTTTAACTATCATACCAGAACCTTTGACAAAGGAGTATTTTTTCTGCTCCCATGGTATATCACAATTGGGACGCAAACTGACAACTTCCCTTGGGAAAGCCTTGTTCTGTAAATTAAGCGTTTACTGAAAAGCAATAGCATACAAACAATCCATGGAATAATTTTGCATGGGACAGAAAGGCACGCAGCTTTCAAACAAATCAAACAAAAACAAACAAAGGCAGGTCTGGGGTGTTTTTTTTTCTTTAATTATAAGGTCAACAAATTCCTCTTTCAATCTGAGCAAAGAGTATCTGAACTTCATCAGTTTTTACACCGTAACAAATACAAATTCAACCTGCAGCACAGAATTTAAGAAGTCATTAAAAAAAAGTAAACTAGAATTCAGTATAAACTGGGCATTTATGTAGCATTATGCAATGCCCTTTCAAATTGTAAACTATTATTTGCAACACTTTTACCTAAACTGGCATGATGGAAGGGACCTCTAAAATCAGTTGTTTTCCCCCTGTTCACTGTAAAATATGCATTAAATTTAAGCCAACTCTACTTAAGGACTGACCACCTTTGAAACTGCACATCAGTCTACTTACTGATCAGTATGTTTCAAACTTAGATGTTCAGCTGAATTCCTGATAAATTAAAACAATTTGCTATGAAATGTGCATTTGCATCTAGGCTTTATTAATCCAGGGCTGGTAGGCTACTGGTCTATTCACTTCAATTATACAAAAACACAAGGTGTAATTATGTCAAAGCAAAAAACTACTCCCTCTCTTCTGTCTCAACCAGGGAGCTGCTCCTGGGCACAGACGCTGCAGGCAGTCCACAGAGGGCAGTTCTGCCCACTCACATTTTCTCCCTAGAACCAGAGCACGAGAGGCAAGACTAGGAAAGGCCAGGTTTCCCCGCAATCCGTACATGGGAGGTGGGCATATGTCCCTCAGTCCTAATGTCACCACAGAAACTGTGAGCAGCCAAGCCAGCCACTTCCCCACCTGAGAGGCAAAGATAATTTTCCTCTGCCCACGTAAGGGATGCTCACATAAGGGATGCTCACTGCTCCAGGGTCTTCAGCACCTCCTGGGCTTCATATGTGACAAACAGATGTCACAGTTATCAGTGCCAAAAGACGGCGCAAAGAACGGAACGTTTCAAGTACGGTGGATGGCAAATGCCTACTGAGGACAGGATGGCCATGAAACAGATACACCCCCTCCCAGAGAAGCACTGCACATAGGATTTCAATAAACCACCAGAAGCAGCTGTCATTGCAGATTGAGAAAACATAATATATTTAAAACTGGAAAAAAAAATCCAACACTTTAATTGCAGGCAGATTTAGGAATGGGTACAGGATTAATGAAAAAAACAATTGCTAAATGCCTGGATTACAGTAGTATTTGCAGAAGAGCTGGACAGCCACTCTATGCACTGTTTATGTGTAGTTTTAGGTGAAAGCCCTTTAACTGCAAAACATAATTGTCCCTCAGTCTATAGAATTATACTGGCTCTTATTCCCTCTCCCCCTCTCTCTGACTATAGCAGAGTTCAAGAGAATTCCAAAAGCATTAAAACCAAACGTTAAAAATTACTGAGATGATCCAAATAATTATTCCCTCAATTATAACATGCATATTCATAGAATATAGTATAAGATTACATGTTTTCCATGTGCAGTTTAGGGTAGATGTATCTTTTACTAGGAACCTTCAACAGTTCACAGTCAAAACATTAGCTGAGAGGTTCTGCTAACAAAAAACTACTATTTTTGGACAAGGAAGGAGAAACAAAACACATTAAAAAACCCACTTTATATACACTGGGTATATACTACTACATTCAGAAAAGTGTGTTAAGTTTGTAAAACGAAGAACTCAAAAGAGAAGATGTGAACGTGAGAAGCAGCAACATAACTCAAAATCAGCCTCTCCCAAAGGTATTACAAATGTCAGGACTGTGTCTACAAGGCCAGAGGTACTGTGTACAGCCATGAGGTGAATAAGGAAGGTGCCACACTGGGATCCTGAAGTGATACAAAAAGTGAGGAATTGAAATAGAAGTATATTTTAGACTTTGTATATTGCTCTGTTCCTTTTAAGGTCCTTGCCAGGAGAAGGACCTGTGGTTAGTCAAAGGAAAAACCACAAGTGAATGAGAAAATGACATTATGCCGGGTGAGAACCTGTTAATCAAAGAGTGTATTTGTGACAGCAATGGATCAAAACAGAAGTTTGAGATTAAATACATACTGTCTCAAGCCACTATGAATTTTTTAATTAAAAATTAAATCCTGCTCAAGGAATCTAACTCTGAAGAGTCTGCTGTTTCTGTGCCTACAGATACACCCTCCTTTTGTGACCCTGGACTCTTACGAGACCTGGATATATTAATTGCATGACCATGTTGGCAATGCATGGCAATTCTGTCCATCAGAAAATTGCAGAAACATCAAGGCTCTGTGGATGATACATCGCTTATCAAAAGCTCTACTTTACAAAGAATTTCACACTGATGAAATTTTCAAAGGGTTTTATTGAAAAAAAGAAAATTAAATTTTAAAAAGAGGACAGAGACCAGAAGCTTACATGTAGAATAATTACAAGCATGATTTAAAGATACACAAGACCAAACTGGGTGCAATGTCCAATAGGGCATATATTCAATAAAATCAGTTAGACTACTTATAATCAGTGTTTATTATGGCAGGTTAGACTTGTTAATTACAAGAATAATATCCAGAGTATTCTGTTTAGCTGTTGATAAATGTAATTATTCATATTTCTCTGGGTGCTTTTTGTTTCCATTATGCCCATCTGTACAGCAAAGCCAAATCTTTATATGAGCACATACAAGTTTTGCAAAGTATTAAAAATCGTAAAACACGGATAACACTGCAACAACCAGTGTCGAGCTGTATTTCTATGAAATTCAAGGGTTTATATCCCTGATTATCAATATTGTTCTCGATGTAAGAGGTTATAATTATTGTTATATTTAGGACTCTTATTACTGGATTACAACAAACACATTGTTCCCCCTACAGCTGTGGCCTTTGCACATGAGAAATGCTGAAGTGTGCTGAAAAGTTAGTGTAGCTGATAATGGCAGCGGAAATCTCTTTGATAGTGGAAGGGAAAGGAGCCAAACAACCCACATCATCATTAAATATCAGGAATCCCTCAAATGAAGCAAATCAAAGGCACACATCCATTTACTCCTGATAAACACAACACTCAACTGCAGGGGCCTATGACAGCCCCAATGGCAACAGGATGAGAAAGTGTCCATTCATGTTCATAATTCAATGTATAAAATGACAGATTAAGCTCAGGGTTAGAAGTTCAGCCCAATACAGGAGGCACCTTGAGATAAACAGGAAACATCTGAGCCAAAACAAGAAGTTCTCCACTAAGCTGTCCAAGCATTATAAAGATTATAAGACCATAAACACCAAATGAAATACTCCCCCAAAATTTCAAGAGGAAAAGCCATCACTGTCTCAATTTTTTCCCTACTTAAATCTATGCCCTTATGATTTTTGCAGCAGCTTTGAGGACAGGATCATACCATCAAAGCTTTGCAAAAAGCAAGAGGCAAAAGTGGCATTGCCACTTTACATGTAATAATACATTTTTATCATACATAGGAATCCAGCCAGTCTAGTCTTATTCAGGGTTCCATAATACTGTACAAAGTAACATACAAGGAGACATGGTCCTGACCCAAGAAACTCTATAAACTTCTCTTTCTCCATGAAATTCAAGCTGGCTAGCTAATAAAGACAAATCCCTCAACAGCTACTTTTATTTCTACTCTTTTTCACTTTGCAGTTTTCATACTCTTACAATCATCTCCCCATTCTTCACATGTACTCCATTTTGCAGAGCACCTCAGGAAAGGGAAGTCTTCTCGGATTCAATCAATGTTTAACTTTTTCCTCGAAGTAGCACATTTCTGCTCCAATTATCACAAGTAAACCAGGATACATTGCACCTATCTTAGCATATAGACGTTTTTCAACCAGCATTATAAAATTAGGGATCTAAATATCATTAACTAACATTTATTTGATTTATGTTTTAACAGATTTCTTTGTTTGTTTTTTAAAATTTAAAATGCTACCATTTTTCTCCTCTAAAATATTTCCTTGTACAACAGCTGTCTGCTGTAGGGATTTGATGTTTCATAAAAATTTGCAACTATACATTAGAATATAAGGAGGAACTTTATTACTAATTGGATCCCCCTACAATACAAAGCAACACACGAATCAGCTCAACAAAAAATTTTTCTCAGAAGTGTCCTTCTGACTTTAGAGTTTCTAGAGGTTTATCTTTGTACTAACACAAAGCAATTTTACAATATTAAAACACAGCTTATCACCAAACAAACAATATTCTGGTGCCTGCAAACAGAGGTTACACCACTGGTTCACATGGGAAAAACAGCTGTCCATCTAAGAACAGCGTGTGACTTTATTACTTCTCCAACACATTTCTCAAGCAAGCATTGAGCATTAATGACATTAGAAGAGGCTGAAGCGAGTACCACCAGGTTCAAGCACACTACTAGTGTAGCAGTGGCAGAGCTGGGAAGGGTTGGCAAGGGCACAGTCCTCCCAAAGCAAACCAGCCCTCCATCTGTCCCAGCCCTGGGCTACAGCTGCACATCTCCAACTGCAACTGCGCTAATGTGCAACACCTGCCCCCTAAACAATTATCCCCCACATAGCAATGACAAACTATCAAATTCCCAAATATGACTGTGAGCATTGAAATGCAACCACCATATTCCCTAAGGATAGGAGGCTTGGTCTAAATAGGTGTGGTATTGGCTTCTTAAACAGTTTAGAAAGGGGCTAATGCTGAAAGATTCCCTCAGGACTTAATTTATGAAAGTCTTAATTTCCCATAGCTTTTCACTGTCTCCCATGATTATTTGCAGCTGTGCTTCACACTGCATGAATATAGGAAGTGCAAAGCCATCAAATGTACAAGCATTCAGCAGGCAGGACAGGAGGGAAGTTTTCTTCCAACTCTGAGTGAACTCCCTCCCATTCATTATTCCTTCTCGCAACGCCCATGCAATTCCCAGGCTCGAAGCTCTCTTTAGCAGGAGTTTGCACAATTCAGCACAGTGTGAGACTTGGGATGGTTTTAGAATTGTGGGCAGAAAAAGCTGTGCATCCCCCTCCACATGACAAAGAAACATCTGTAACTTAACACTGGTCAAATACTTTGATATGTGTAGGAGTGTCTTGAAGAAGAAAGGGAAAGCTATACTTCTAATATTCCTCATTTCCAGCATTTCACATACGATACTGCAGTAACCATCCCACACCTCTGCAAAATACAAATGAATCATATATTACAGGCAAAAAGCAAGTATAATGTTAGACAGTCAGAAGAAGTTTATGTAAGCCAAGCAGATCCCTGGCATTAACCAAGTGAGTAAATAAGTACTGGTTGTTCTTTCAAATGCCTTCCCATGTTTGCATTTTTACAGCGTGCTCTGGAGCAGCCACATTAAACACAGTTGTTGTTACATGAAGGGCCCTCCTCCTCTTCCTCCCTCACATGGGCTAATATATGCTATTACACAAAATAGTCAAATAACCCCTCCAACAGTCTTTATTATAGTCCTTCACCGTGAAAACCAGCTTCACTGCCAAGAATTTATTATGCCAGAAAGCATCCTTCTGGCACAGGCTGGAACTCTGTGTCCCTGAACAAAATAATACAACAGTTGTTGAAGCTTTCCTTTACCTCCGTACTTTACAATGTCTCCCACCCACTGAAGAAATCTGTTAATGGTTCAGATAAAGTTTTGAGACTTATTTGGTGATGTCCTCACACAGGGTCTGGAGATTTGATGCAGCCCAGCAGCATTGTTAAAGGCAAGGCAATTCACTTTGCAAGAGGAAAAATTCTGTAGTTTTGATAAACTTACATTGAACCTCTCTCTGAAGCAACAAGGGACAAGATGCTAGGCTTGGTTGGGAGTGCTTATATGATGACTTCATCCATGCTCCTAATTACTCTTCCTTCCCTTACATTTGATTTTCCTTTTAATACCAGCAAAATCATCCAGTGTTCACTGGCTCTATCTGTCTCCTCTCAGGAAGGATTTCAGAATTAAGATAGAACCCTAATGACATCAACCATAATTGGACAGAATATGTTCAAATTACTTTACAAACAGTCCTACAAGTACAGCTTTATTACATTCCAATATGCACAGATCCAGACTATGTTAAGAAGTCAAAACATTTTGTTTTTAAGCTTCTTGGCTAACACAATCTGCTTCAAACTATATCCAAAGTAGAGAGGTTTGCGTAAGAGTACATGCAAGGATAACTTGACATGCCTGCTCTTCCCCTCTTTTCTTCTCTATCATTAAAAGAGAGGAACGCACCCCATAATTTAAAATCTATAATATGAACTGCAAGCCTGTAAGGTGGGAGTGCAAACCACCTAACTGAATCACAGCAAAATATATTTGTTCAGGTTTTATTTTCTTTGGCAATATACTTTTCAAAATAATGTTGTCGGTTTCATCTAAGCTGTAAATACATAAAAATTAAAAAACAAAATCTGTTGAAGTGACAATCTAAGTTACACTTTAGTTAGTTTCTCATTTTGCACAATCACTCACTCATACAATTTATCATTGTGAGCAAAAAGTAGTAACTAGGAATTAGACTCTTCAAAGACTGCATTAATCTACAGTGACACGTTAGTCTCTCAAGTCTTGTCAGTGTTATATCTCCAGGAAAGAGAAATGAACGTTCACATGGAAAGTAATGTGTGCATGTGACACACAAAAATAATAACAATTTGTTTTTAATGATAAACTGCACAGCACTAAATTAATGATATAAAACCTGTCCCTGAAGCTCTTTTCCCAAAGACAAGATTAGCTACTTCATTGAATATTAATATTACACACTAGATACACTCGTGCAAAATGATGCCATTTAATGTTATTAACATTTTATAGTGCACACATACGCACACAATTTGAACACCTAATGCTGGGAACCCAAAGAATAACCTGAAATCCCCATGCTTTCCACGCTTGCAGGCAACACTGACAACCATCTACAGCGAGGTGGAAGATGCACACCATGCTCAACCTTCCAAGTAATTTATGGATAAGGAGGCCAGAAACATCACAGAAAGCATGCCACCAGTGAGAGTTCTACTCATATAGAGTCCTCCAGAAGGCACCACAAGGTAAGTGATGCTCTCCTGCATTTTCCTTAGCTGTACTGACTGACAAACAGCCTTGCCCCAAGCCCCATGGAAGGCTTGGCAAACAACCAGAGTTGAGATTCAATGGCAGCTGCAGTTCCACAATCTCTGGTTTATTGCTGACGTAGCTTATCAGATAGAAGGAAAAAAATACATGTAAAGTTTTATCATTGAAATAATTCTGAGTTTGTGTTCCCTTTGTGTGATCTTCATCCTCTATTCTCCAATAGCCCTGGCTAGTAGAACAAAATACTTGTATCAGTCAGCATGGGATAAAGTGTCTCAATTATGGATATTCCTGTCCATTTCCAAAAGACATCACCAAGAGGTAAATGCTGTTTAACACTTTCTATGCTAGCTGGATATAGCCAACTGTATTGTTCCATTAATTAGTTTTGTTCCATTACCTGATGCCCATTTAAGCATTATTTATATTGAAAAGTGCTGGAGAGGGTGTGTCAGCATAAAAATTCCAAGTATTTTGTTAGCATCTCATCTAGATCTAACCAAAAGCCAGAGAAATAATAAGAAAAACAAAAACCAAAAAGGTACAAGAAAATACCTGAATTTTCACTCTCATGAGTTTAAGGACTTGCTATATGTATTAATTTTTTTACTGAGTGAGAGACCCCTTATTCTATACTTATTCTTAAATGTGTACCTGAAATAAGAGGTTGGATAGATATAATATCAAGCAGTTGTAAAATCTGAATGAATTAATAATAATTACTATTTTGATCATATTAGTTCTGGGTGATTTTGCCTTCCTCCTTGTGGTTTAAGACTGAAGGAAATGATTGCCCCTGTTACCTGCCACAAACTCCTCTGTTCTCATTAAAAACAAACTTTCTGGAGCTGAGTGAGACTTGAAGAGTGGGGTTTTTTGGAAAAACAGAGGACGTCTCTAGTTCCAAGCACCTGCTCTAAGGTATGAAACACATCATTTCCAAATGCCAACCAAATGCCAGCCACGTATTTATCAGCTGTGTTCTGATCCTGTACTGCATCACATGCATCCTAGTGCTTATTATTGTTTCAGTCGTCTGTTAAGAAACAGCAATACCTTAAAGCTCCTAGGTCTTTTAGAATCTCTTTCCTAACCTGAACTATTTCAGAAACAACAGGCCTTTTAATAATAAGGCATGCATGAAGTTAAGCACTGGTAGAGAGGAAATGACAATTCTAATGCCTATATAGATAAGGTGCAATTCTCCTACTCCTGCGTGGTTCTGCTCTGATGAAGCCCCCTCAGAGCTGGTTCTTTGCATAATGACCAGTTTCACAACTGTAATAAGGAGATAAGTGGAAAACTGAAAAGTATCTGAAGCTTTAATATTAATAGCTTAGTATCAAAATTTCCACAAGTTATTGATATATTTTGAAAATAAAAATACTGGACATGCAGATTTTTGGGACAGTACTTTTCAACAAGCAAACAAACCCCAAATTTTAGGGCAAAAACTATGAGCAGCAGGAGATTCCGGAGACTTTTGTGGTTTTGCGACATACTGCTCCATCACCTCAGGTAGCCTTTCCTGCAGCCAAATAATAGGACTCCTCCCTGAAGAGCACTGCCTTCTACCCAGTTGTCCTATTTTCAGCTCAACCTGCAGTTTTCTGATCTGCAGGCCACTGGACTAAACAAGTACTATGCTTTCTGCACAGCAACAAGAAATTAGATGGCAACCTCTGAGCACCAGTGATGCAATCCTCAATAAATAAAAAATTGTAATACTGCTTAAAATACCCTGGCATGACACTCTGCCTGTAAGGCTATATGACCAACTTATGGCTACCATCAGGCAAGAAAATCTCAACTACAGGGAAGATTTTTGCAAGAACCACAACCACCATCTTCAGCAGATGGGCATGGAGATTTTGTTAAGATTCCTGTTTGGAGAAGCCATCTTACCACCAAGCTAGAGCCTGCACAAAGACCAGGTTAAGTTTTACCTCTGTCAGCATCATCCCCCTTTATTCCTTTCCCAGGAATACCACCAGCAAACATTCTCCTCAGCACATCTGTTACTCCACCAGCCCAACTCGCTCCCTCTTTTCTTTATCTCCTCCTCATACTCTTTGCAGCTAAACAGGAATGGGAAAATCATTTTATTCTAGCATCCATTTTTCATCCTTCTCTCCCTCCATAGCTCCAAAGTCAGCATCTCCTGCAGCACATAGCTTTCCTAAGTGGCAGCAGACTGACAAGAGCCTCAAAGACTTAGCTGCTGCACAAAAGCTGCTGCTAACATCAGCAAAGCCACCCAGAAAGGACATTACTGGTTCCCCCTCAATGCTGTTACTTGGAAAATCTGTGACTAGCAACAGAGGTATCAGAGGCATCTTTCAAATACCAAGCTAGCAACGTGTTGTGCTAGAACCCGAAAGAAAGTTATATTTGTTCCACATAAAAATGCAAACTCTGAGCAGCCTGTAGAGATCCTCCCTCCTTAAAAGCAGAACTGCATCTCCACCATTTGGAGAGAATTATATAAGCCAGTCTTTGTCAGACAGAGCAGTGCTTTGACCTCCAAGTATTCAACAGAAGATCCTGTTAATGAAATACTTTTAACCCACATCATTCAGGTAGGGAGCAGCTCACTAACATGTGACTCACAAAGTCTGAGCACCACATTGGGTGGTTGGGCCCGTCTTCTCTGACACAACTTGACACTTCAGTCATATGTTAAGCTCTGAAGCATCTGTTCCATAATAAACTGTTTTATGCTTGCCAAGAACCTAAGCAGTGTGTTTTTGGATGAGTATTGCTAAGTTGCAAACCATAATTTAATATTCATCTGACATTGATGGTGACCCAACATTTAATGGAGCTTAATGCTCTTCTGATGCCACTGATTAAATTACTGCTCAGTAGTCCAGTTTCATAATCTACAATATGCAAGGAAGCAAGACAGATATACAGGCACTGTCTCCTCTCACATCAGTGAATCAGTTTAATGGCAGGGAAGAGTTCCCTAATTGAAGTTATAGGTAAGTACACCATAGTGCACCATTTGTCAATACAGAATTTTCTTCAGATGCTTTAAGCTAATTTTATTATTATGAAAAACCGAAGCACGAATTATTCCCAAGCACAAGGGGAAAATACGGGTAAAAGCTTCGACCCAGCATGTGCAATGACTTCATAACGTCCTGAGCACTGTCCAGGAAACTCAGTCCTCCGGCCAACAGGAGTTTCTATTCATTTTCTCCCCACTAGGTTGTTTAACAGTTTGGTCACCGCTTAGACGCAGCTGTGCAAACAATCTTTCAGTGTTTGACCTGATGTTATCGAATTCCATCCCAAAGCGTCTCTCCTCTTCTTTCTGCACATAGGATGAGGAAGGCTAATTTGGACACAGAGGATTAGAGGCTTTCACAGCCCAACTTAAAATCATTAGATCCCAAAATTTTCAAAATAATTATATCAAGTAAATTAACAAGTTTAAATGTATACCAAAGACACTTGGTAGCAACAGTACTTTCTAAATCCTCTCAAAGTCTATTCCCATCTTGAGGAAAAAAACACTCTGTGAATGCCTAGACATTTTAAAACAATTAGAAGCAATTAAACAAACACAATGAGAAAGCAATGTTTTAAAAATGCCTTGTATGAGAACAAGTAGAAAAAGTTTATGAGGCTACAGGCATAAAAAAACAACAAAAGCTTTTTTTAGCTTCCCAGAAAGTAAACCTTTCATTCCAGATAAAACAGAGAAACCATGTCAGTACACAAGCACTTTTACAGGACTATTCATTATTACATTATTTTCACAGCTACTGGCAACCCAAAAACATACCACCCTCAATAAAGTAACTAAGGAAAAACTATGTGCAAATCAAATGCTAGCACAAATGCAATATTAAAGCAGGGGAAATAAAAAAGTCAAAGTCAGAAAATCCCCAGAGTAAGCTCTCCGAGGTATATGCACCACAGCTACACTGTATTTCTCAAATATGGGCCTCATTTCTGAGACCATCCACGATTTTAACTTCAAGCCAGTGAATACTCCTACCAAAACTAGAGCAGATCACACTGATGTTTTATGTAAGCATGCTTGCACATCTTCTCAGGTGATGAAGCTTTAGTTCTACCAGAAAGTTGTGGAACTACTCATGTCCTTTCAGATGTCAGCAGGAAGAGAATAAATAATTTCATTGATATTTTGGAAGGTATAAACATCAGACTAAGTATGTCCTTCACAGTCTCTCTCAGAAAACAACGTCATTAACTTATAATATTGTGGAAAATCCCAAAGGCATCAGCACTTGCAGAGATTTTTCAAAAAGCTTTCTCATTAAACACACATTATTAAACCATGTTACTATATAAAATATATTCCAAATTTAATTCTGATACAGTTTTATACAACCATAGGGCCTCTTGCCTTCTTCCTTCATTTTAGCTTTAATACTGGTAAAATAACTCAATTCTAACTTTTTACGAATTTGTTCTGCAAGAATTTTCCATGTTATGCATGAAAAAAAAATCAGCAAAGGTTTTGAACATTCAGTAGCTGATCAAATTTCAAAGATTTAATCTCTGCATAGAATCGCAAAATCTAATATACTGTCCACAGGAGGAAGCTTGCCAGCCCAAACCTGCACTGAAATCTCAAGAATCAGGGTCCCTGATGTCTCCCCTGTGAGGTGCTCGTAACAGTTTAGGGTTTCTGAGACCTTCAGACACTTTGCCAAGGACAAAAATATTTTTAGGATTCTACAAGCTCTGAAGTATATACAATCCTCCTTCCCTTTTGCAAAGAAATATTTTCTATATTGTCAAGCTCATAAAATTTTTAATTCTAGTAATTACTGACCTCTTTTTGTTTGCATCTTACTTTTCAATTTCACCATCCCCCACTGTTTACCACTAAAGTTACACTTCAGCCACACCTGCAAAGAGGTTGTTTTTCCTGCATGAAAGAAGCTAAGCTCCAGAGAGAAGAAAATTTTCTTCTGCAAACCCAGTCCTCATCACTCAGCATCCTCTAAATGCCAGCAGGAAAATTTACCCCACTGGCATGCAGGAAAAACATAACAAGGGATTGGTTTTTCTGTGGTCAGATTTTCACCGTAAACTTTATCATTCCACATTTACAGGAAGAAAATGTCTGTTTTTCCTGCATCTCAGTTCTTCCTAAGACCTTTGACTGTGGGACTCATCACCTGCAGTCCACTGTCTTTCTCCACAGGCAGCTGAGGCAAGGAGAAAGAAGTATGTCCCAGCCCAGTCCCAACTCACCCTTACAAGCAGAAACACCACCTATGAGTCACCTCTCTCTCATCCCCAAATTCCACGTACAAACCCACCGCTATTCCTCCCCTTTCCATGCCTTGAAATGCACATTATTTTAAGTCTCTCACTGCAAAGGGACTGCAGAAGTCTTCTGACACGGCTTGGGCAGGTCTTGCCCATTTAGAAGAGCAAAAGGGAAGGATAAGGGTTGATTAGCAAAGTTTCACTGGTATTTTCCATGGCATTCCCTTCAGAGCTCCCTGGAACATACTATTAAAAATGGGTGTTTATTTTTAATCTTTTACATATTCTGTACTTCTAGAATACAAGTAGTTACATGAAAAATTATTTTGATTAAATTCTGATTTTGGGCAAAGGAACAGATCTTGATTTAAGAAAAAGGTCCCACAATTATGCATCCCCGAAGGAATGAGCTGTTTTATTTTGCTGTTATTTTGAACCTTTTGAACATGAGACTGAAAACATGGTAAAAGACTGTGCTTCAGTATTTTGAGGATTTCTGAGGCTTATAAATTTTCCTTTAATCTATAATTGAGAGAGCTCCTTTCCAAACTTAGTCAGAAGGCTATTCCAAATAGGTTTTTTAATAGCTAACTAGTACTAGGGAAGAAAAAGCAATCCAATGAGTGTGTCACTGTTAACAGACTCAGAGTTGCATCACACTTATATTTCATTAAATAGTAGACCTTTAGAAGATGAGAAATCAGTAGTTTCAATCACGAGTAAAAATTCTACCTTTGCACCACACACTAAAAATGCCCAAACATTTAGAGGGAGTAAAAGGGCATCTTCCAGGCTGCTACATGACACGTAGAATTATTATGTTACTATTTCAAGAGTTTAAAAACATTATTTCAGGGAGAAAAATATGTAGTTTCCTTAGGCCAGTAATCTCAATGTTTGAAATTGCTGCATCCCAAGTAAAACTGTTAAAGTACAATTTTCACTTAATTACAATTTTTTTTAAAAGCATTGCACTAGTGACTACTGCTAACAAGAAAAGACATGGTGATTAAACGTTTCATGTCCTTTAATAGCTATACTGAAGTGTTAATGAGTGTTCCAAACATGACAGAACTGTCAATTGTTACAGAGCTTCTCACTGCACAGTAGAGCAATGAATAAACCTGACTCTTTTGCTTTGCTTGAATCAGAACCAGAACATCGCAGACCTGCTAGCTGAAGTGCTGGTGACACAGAGTTACTCTTTATAGGACCGTCTTCCACCTGTCTTTCCAGGTGTCTCTACTCATGCCTACCCACTGACAAGGCTTTCTCATTTCCCCCTGCTCTGCACAGTCCACACTTTTGTACAAGCGCAGCCACCAATTTCAGAAACCTACCTCTAATTAAAGCACAGTATTAACACCACCACCACCCCCCTCCCCGTGCCTTCTACAGAGTAACCAACCCGAGAGAAATTTCTTTGTTAACTGTGAGACTTTGCCACGCCCTTTCTTTGGATGCAGGCCTGTCTCGTGCCAGGCAATTTCAACCCCGGTGAGCACAACAATAATCCATGAACGCTGCAGGAAGGCTCAGGGCCATGGCAAGAGATGCCTCCACCCCGGCCCACTGGTGGCTCTGGTGCAGTGACCCTGCTACACACACCTTGCTCGCACATCAGCAGCTCGGTGCCCGCATCAGTAACTGCCAAAGTAAGAGCCAGGAAGACCTTCTTTTAATCCCTCTACCAAGAGTTTAAAAACATCTCCATTTGCTCTTCCTGTAACCTGCTTTTGGCCTATGGTAAATGCCATAAGCATTTGTCATCATAATTTACCATTAGAAAATAAAACAAGAAAATTGGTGTACAGTTTATGCAAGACATGTCACATTAGTTACTTTGGTTTTCTGTAATTTCTATGTCATGCTGCTTTTCCTACCAGTCTTGATCTCTTAATATCATCATTTCTTTCATGCAAACTCAGAAACAGAAATGGTTTAGTCTCAAACTGCAAGATAATGTCATTTCAAATTTCCCTTAAGCAAGCCCATAAATACCCTTCAAAACATTCCTTTAAAAGCCATCCCAAATACTGGTGCAAATAAAAGCTAGAACTTACCAGAATGTCAGCATTTACTATCACTACTAATAATGAGTACCCTTGAGGACCTCAGCTGATATTTTGAGCATCTTTTAACACATGAACATACTGTACAGACTCACCAAATGATCTGGTACACATCTTTTTATGGCACTTCTAAAAATTCTTGAAGTCCTATTATGACCAGACTCACAACTGGTGACTTACTGGGCAGCGTGTATGAAGCCCCACATGCCTTTGGCATAACTGGGATGCAGATTCAGCCACTTCAAAACCATGGACCAGTGTTTTGTCAAAGCTCTGAAATTTCTCATACAGCTTCAAGGTACGTCAATGGTTTTGGTGGTATATTTGTTTATTTTTCATCAGCATAAATTTGTTTTCCAGTTCTCACTTATCAATGTAACAAAATTATGTGCTGTGCAAGATCAAAGTAGACTTACAGGTTATGCCAGGCAGAAATTTTACACCAAAAGAT
>NW_020955916.1:125948-169923 GCF_003031625.1 Empidonax traillii | reverse complement strand
TTCGCGAAGAGACTGGCCATTACATTTACATTACATTACATTTACAAAAAGGATCCAACTTGTGCAGTCAAGAATATGCTGAATAGAAACATCATTTGTGAAATTTTAGGCTACTAATAATGACTTTTTTCCTTTTGAATGTGCTACAGAATCTGCAGCAACAGGACCACCAATGAGTTTGTTAAGTGACTGCTTAACACCCGGAACAAAAGTTAATGGGATTGTTAATCCTCAGTCCATCCCACACCAGTAGCAAAAGATAGGAGGAAAAGCGTATTTTGTTTAGAAGGTGGCTCCACCTTAACAGCTGATGCAGCTTCTCATGAGGGTGAAGTTCCTGAGACCTCCAGTCTCAAATCAGGGTTGACAGGCAGCACAGCAGCCTTCAAGTCCCACCTGTGCACACTCGGATTTGTATGGAAGAAATCAAAGCATTGCAATGAGGACACCACTGGAAAAATATAAAAGGCCTCAAATAATTTGAAGGATATCAACCAATAGTGAGTGCCTGAGAAAGGATAGACAATTCTGCCTCTTCAGTAAAAAACACATTTTTTTCCCCTTTAAAAAGGTTACTAGAAAAGGCTTATGGTGTTGTAACAATTTCTTTATTGAAAGGTTTAAGTTTATTCCCAAGCTTCATGTATCAAACTAAAGGTCATTCAGCTTAGTCTCACCATAAGGCAGAGGCATTCACACAGAGAACATTGTATCTTATGAAGCTAAAGAAGATTGAAAATGTTTTCTGTGTTAATGATTAACAATTGTATTTGCCGATATATAAAATGCCTTAATGCCTCATTATTTCTAAGTTATACAAGTCCAAGACAGCAGCATCCTACAAAACCAACATCGCCAAAAATGAATCTGTCAAAGTGCAAACAATTTCTGCCTACCAAACAGGATACATGGCAAGTAATATAACAGAGTGGTTTTAATTAGCTGGGCACATAAAGCTGTTACAAGACAAATTTCTTTCATTAAAAAAAGCAGACAGTCAGTTAGAGATGCTTCAGTGCACTTAAACTAAGGATGACATAAGGCACTTAACCTTCTCCCTCCCCTGTAATGAGGAGGAGCCAGAGGACTTGGGATAGAGAGAGTGATGAGCAGCCCCTTCTGCTACTGCAATACTGGTAACTCACCAGGAAAGCCAACAATACAGGGGGTCTAGTAGCACAGGGGACGGAAATCAGCAGCATAAAGAACTATTTTCTGTAATCTTGTTCAGACACTTGAGATAAGAATGTCTTACAAAATGAAAGGATATTTAAGGCCCTCCAGTATTGAGCACAAATGTTTTCTGTGTTAGCAAAAAATGGAAGTGCGGTACCCACAGCAAGATGCTGTTACTTAGCATAACAGCCACGTAGTTTCAACATCAGATACTATGGTTTTGCTATTTTGTAAGCATCCCTGTATTACTAAATAGGAGGAATTTTCTTCATTGCATTTTTGTTTTTCTTTTATTAATCTTAGTGAAACACCTGCTCATTGGCAGAAACCATTTCTCTTTCCCAGGGTGACAATTCATACCACATGGCTACTGAGTCAAGCACTTATTTTATATATGCAATTTCAAAAATGTTATTAATATAAATTTAAAAAAAAATAATCTAATGTAAAACAAAAGTGACTAAGAATATGTGTGTATGCATAGTATGCCTCTTGTATCCTCTCAAGTAAAATTATTCTGCTTTCCACATTTGCATTTGAACATATTGTTCCCTTTCCCCTCCCTTGTTCTAGGCTGGAGGTTCACCCCAAAGAAGGGCTGTGCCAGCTTCTCCTTCTCCCACAAGTGCCAGGGGCCACACCAGCAAAATCACTAAAAAACCCAGTAGACATATTATTAGCAGAGAAGTTAGTCTGCTCAGGCCCACAGAGAGACTCATGCTCTTTAAGACAGAAATTAGATGCTGGAATTTAAGATCTGTTATCAAAATCTTTCAGGGCATGACTGTGAGCAGTTTTGTCTGATCAAAATAGGATGGAGACAGAGCCACCCTTGTCTCCAAATCCTGTTCTGGCCAATGCCACCCTTGGCACACCAGCCCCATGCAAACATACACCAGTCAGGATGCTTCGGGCATTTAAGAGCACAGGGAGCCTTATGTTCCAAGCCCTTGCTCCCAGGAGAATTAAAAAAATTCCAGATAAAATGAAGAACAAAATATAGACAGTCTTGAAAGCAAAGCTGGGAATCCAAGACTCCTCCTTGCAGCTAAATGGGGATTCACTGGACAGCAGTTTCTTATTTTTAATGTGGTTTTGTGAACAGAGAGATTACATGATATTGTATGAGTTGGATTGTTCCCCTTCAGTTCAAAACAAGTCATTGTTCTAGGATGGGAAACTGGTTTCTGAAAAGACAAACATCCTTTCTTGTTTGTTTCATTAAACTGGTAAAAAAAAAATAAATTAATTCAAATTAAGAAAACTCATATTCAAGTGGATCCACTGGAGAAAAACAATTGATATTTATGTGCTGTTGCCACTTTGCACTCATTACAAGGGCTAATGTTTTGCAAGACATATCTTTTAAACCTTACTAAGCTTATTATTTACTATCTCCTGACAAGCATGACTTCATTTCATGAACTGGCACACATCCCATTGTGAGAATCTAATCTTTAATAAGATATCCTAATTACATATGCACATTTAATGCTAAAAAAAAATAGCTAAAATCCAACATGAAAAAACCCCACTCATTTGACTAAACAAAGCAATTGGATTAGAGTGCACAGAGCAAACTTAAACAAAGTCACATATGCCACAGCAAAAAAGTCATTAAGGGAAGGGGGGAAAAAAGGGTAAAAAACCCCCCAAAACCAAACAGGCAGACAACTCTTTATAGTTGACCATATCTGACCTCTCTGAACTCCCAGCTGGTTTACTCCTGATCTGCCATACGATAATAACTTTAAAAGAAGCACAGTTAAGAACTCATCAAAAGTTGAAGTCAATTGTTCTTAGGGTGCTTAATTATACACAAGAACAATGTGTTCTTCAACAGAAGCTAAAAGGATTTAGTATTCTCAACACTGATGGCAGAATTTTACCATTAAACTATTTGATTTATAATTTTGTGCTGTTCCACAGTGACAAAAAAAAATCCAAAAATAGTGAGCATTAAACAAACAAAAAAATGACCTCTTGAGATTTAAATATCAAATCATGCCACCACAAAGCTATTTCTATCTATTTGCCTATTTCTGAATTACTGTAATCTGGAAGCAATTTTCCTTCTAAGTAGTAGAGTCGTAACATTTGACATTACTGAGATCCTTTGAACTCAAAAACTTTGAGCTACAACATGACCTGCTATAACACTTTCAAAGATTCTATCAAAAGTAAATTAGATAAATTTGTAATTTTAGAACAATTTTACCATTGATTGAAACTAAATCCCAACACACATCAATCTTTTCCTTCAGAGGTCTCATTATAATTCTTTCTTGAATTGAATTTTGATTTAGCAAGATTTATCAAAACAATATTCTGCAGGAAACTTCCTATATTATTTAAGCAATAAATAAGAGGGTAAGGGCTTAAGATTTACAATGTTAATTCTTTAGGTAAATACAAGTCAATTACCTTGTAAGAGGTAGATCACATTGCTGAACATCAACAAAGCAAGGAAATCTAATGACATTATAATATTACAATTCCTAGATATTATTTAATTCTGCCTATAGTTGAATTAATTTCATTTACATTCCTCTGAAGAGTTACGAGCACGTTCATTTTTCCTTTGGATCTAAAACATCACCATTCTCACCCCTGCCTACAATATATCATCAACTGAAAAGCAAACGTTTTGTAAGGTAAAGGCCTTGTAAATATTTTTTTAATAAGGGACTGTGCAGCAAAGTTTGTATTCAACTTTACCTTGTTTTGAACTAGAAAATTTGCTCAGATCTGAAGAGGTGAAAAACATACAGGACACACTATTTTGCCCTCAAGCCTCTGTCCCACAGTCACTGCATTCCCAGGTAGCAACCTACAGCACATCACTGCACCCCGCTTTGGAAGGCAATGGTGTCAGGAAGACTCATGAAACCCTACAGTCTGGTAACACCACCGGAAGCAGACACTAATTGCCCAGTCTGTTCAGGTTTACTCATTCATAACTCATTAGCATTAGTTTCCTCCAGTTCGTAATTGGATAGCTCAGCAAAGCTTACAGTGAGCTGAGGGACAACAGACAGGATGGAAGAGAGGAACTAGATGATGTCCAAAAAAGTGACAGAAAAGGAATTTATTGCCCAAGACAGAACAAGCAAAGTATCTATGAGCTCCTTGTAAACTAACTTTGTAAACTTTTAATAACTGAAAATAAATTACCTTTAGCCTTGTGCCACAAAGTTAATCTTTTGTTCATCTAATGAGTCCATGGGGTAAGCGATTTTTGTCTTGTTTGTTTTTCTGAAGACCTTGGGTTGGTAAACTGTTAAGGCCATTCTGAAATACTGATGTTTCCATGAGGGAAATGGTGGAAGAGGCTGGTGCCAGATTCTTTTTGATGGTGCTCAGCGATGGGATGAGGAGCAATGGCCATAAACTAAAACACAAGAAGTTTCACCTCAACATGAGGAAGAACTTCTTTGCATTGAGGGTGACAGAGCACTGGAAGAGGTTGACCAGGGAGGTCATGGAATTTCCTTCTCTGGACATTCAAAACCCACCTGGAGGTGTTCCTGTGCCACCTGCTCTAGGGGATCCTGCCTTGGCAGGGGGGTTGGACTGGATGATCTCCAGAGGTTTCTTCCAATCCTAACAATTCTGATTCTGTGAGATAACTAGCACTCCTCATTAGCCCTGCCATGACTCTTCAGCTGTCTTATTCAAGTCAGGGCAGTTATCAAGAACATTAAATCCTTTATTAAAAAAAAAAAAAAAAAAAAAAAAAAAAAAAAAAAAAAAAAAAAAAAAAAAAAAAAAAGGAAAAAAAAACAAAAAAAAAAACACCCCCCCCCCCCAAAAAAAAAAAAAAAAAACTGCACAAAACCACACACACACCTTCCCCACAAGAAAACATGGTGATCTTAGGAATACAGAAGCTTCATGATTGCATATGCACCATTATATTTTCTACAGTGCACATAGTAGCTTCATCATAACTCATGCAGGCATTCAAATGCTTTGTCAGTTGTGAAATTTGCTAAAGCAGACATTTAAAATATTCCTTTGAAGGTTATGAACTATCCAGTCCTTTAGAAAAATTAGTTTATTTACTCTCAGAGAGCCCTGTCATAGCCCTAACTGTCTTATTTTTCTAATGATAAACTATCCACTGCCCTTCAAACGTTCAGATTGACACTTATATGGAAACTGTTTATGTGCAATGATTACAATTCCAGGCTGAACCTCTGTTTCTCAAATCCACATGCAGAGCATGACAAATTATTCACACTACACTGTGCTCTTGGACTCAGTTATCAGGACTCCAGAAATAGGTTTTTGACCACAGACTGCATTAAACAGCTAAGATCCAGATGGTTTAAAACATACAATAAAATAATGGCTAAAGTAACAAAAACTACACCTGCTTTTGAAGTCCAGTATCCAATACTGAAATTACTGATTGCTGGTATTTTCAAGAGGACTTGTGGGGTAAAAACAATCAAGAATACATCAAAAAGCGTAAAGAGGAATTTAAAAAACATTAAGCCTCCACATTCTAGGTTAAACTAACATATGGTTTTATTTGAAAATATTGAATACCACAATATTTGAAAAGGGCAATTAACACCTCTCTGAAAAGCAGTAATGACCACTTCATCACCCTGCATTTTGGAAAGTTTTGGAAACAAGTATAAGTGGATTAACAAAATAAAAAAACACTAACACATTTGTTCAGGAGTTTTTTCATATTAGCTCTAATAAAACAAAGTCTACTGAAAAGAGCCACATTTGACTTTGAAGAGAAATGGAGTTCAATCCATGATGATAAAGCAATGATAAACAAGACAAGCAGAAGTCAGTCAATGCTGAACACTCAAGAAGGTACTTTTTGGATATTTCACCAAAAAGTCACACTTCACTCAGACAAAGTAAGAAGAAAATTGTTACTTGTTTGGTGTTTAAAGGGCGTACACAAAGCAGGACAAGTGCTGATTCATAACAGTTGACTGTACACAACCCAGGTTATTTTTTTAGAGAGCAACTTCTACTTTGTGTTCAACAGAACCCTCCACCAACATGACTTGAAAATCTTAAACAAAAAAAAGATAGGAACAGCACTGAACCTTGCAAATCAAAATATCAGCTGTATGAAAGCAACCAACAAAACTAGAAAGCAATTAAAGAAAGGCAGGCATATGTCAGTAATGGATATCAACAAGGGGAATCCGGTTACAAAGATGTTAATTATTAACATGAAACTTAATTAGGGTGCTAGAGCTAAGGCTTCCACTATGATGAAGAATGCCATTGAGCCTTCAGCAACCACACCTGGTCAAGACTTCAGATTGACATCTCACTGAAAAGACTAAGGTGTCTTGTCATTCCCATGAAGGTTTCAACGTTGACTCAGAGGGAAGAATGCCATCTACTGAATTACTCAGATAACACTGGCACTTCCCACTTATATTTGCCTGGTCTCAATATGCAGAGAAAGGTTCTCTTCACCTTCTTATTGACATGAAGATTATCAGAAGAGAAAGGAAAAAAGAAGGAAGGGAGGCCAGGGAAAGAGTATCTGTTTTAAAATAGGTCATTTATAGCTGTAACTATTGGCAACTGGTGGATTTGGCTAAACTAAAAATAAATTCCACACTTTAACAGAAACAGTAATATTATAACACAGTAATACTCTTTACGGTCGACAATCATCCCCTGTGGGAGGCAAGAGTCCCTTAGAGGGGACTGAGCTCAGCTGCATGCATGGGTATGCTTGTCCTTTCAAATACAAGAGGGCCAAGAAGGAAGTCCCAGCATTATCCCCGCTCAGGCACAACCTTAGCTCCCAACCCAACACTCTTCCACACTGTTTTGGCCAGCTCGCACGGGAAGGTTTCATTCCACCAGGGGTACTAGACCATATGGCAAAGGCATTACAGCACAGCATTCAGGAAGTACAATTCAGCATTACCAAATAAAGACCCCATTCCACTTCAATCTAAGTATGCTTGATGTTGATACAAGTCCTAAACCATTTATTTTAAAAGCTACTTGAACCTTCATTTTAAAGGCTCAGTTAACACTTATCAGCTTTTTTCCCCCTCTTTTTCACACAACAGAAAAAGTATAATACAAAAGTACAGCACTTTGCATTTGACTATATTAAAATAATACACTTCAGCTCAATATAGTTTAATTAAGGCTGTACTCTGGTACACTCCTGTATTAATTAACAGTTTACTTGGAAATTCCCACCATATGGTACTGTAGCAGATGTTAATCATGTAAGGCCAAACACTTTGAAATTACTGTTGTAGGCACTTCATGTGAGGTACCAAGTGCCCTAAATTTCTACTTAAAGGATAAACTGGAAATGCCAAGCACCCAACAAGATCACATCCACAGCTATCATCTCAAAGATAATATTATTTGGCAGATAAGCAGTACAAAATGGGCTAGATTTTTAAGCCTCCAGTGCATTAAAATGACTTGCTATAGACAAGGCATAACTCCAATTGCAGAATTAAAATGCCTGCATTGGAAACCTCAAGGAAAAATTTGTTTCCTCTATCAGATATGTAACCCCCAAACATAGCAAGGGCAAAATGTGCATATGAGTGGATGCTCATTTAGCATTCCAGATTGTCAGCGCACCAGACCAATGGATGTGTCTTCCAGACCTTCATATCGTTTAACTCCAGGAAAGGAGCACAATGAGGAACAGTAGATGCTTTCTCTTGTACAGTCAGCTATTTTAAATTTAAGAGCAAATCTTCTGCTAGGTCCAACTGTCCCACAGTAAGAAATTAAAAGTTCCTTGATAGTGCCACAAGCAGGTTCATATGGCAGATGATTTCTTCTGCATTTTGACTGTAGTATGAGCCTAATATTAGGCTCCAATTTTCAACTGGAAAAAATCTATTTCATCTCTGTTTCCTTACTTCATCTTTTTAGAGAAAGCACATGTGTTTGAAAAGCTGGGAGAGATCAGTCAAGAAAATGTGGTGTTTCAGAATTTCCCAACACAGCCCTTACAGACTGGATTTTTTAATACGGTATTTGTGAACGCTTATCTTACAGCATTTGTCTTGATAACCACTCAGCTTCTAAAATGAAGGTTAAAGTATTCATTAAGTAAGTTATTTAAGCATTAAGTGTGGTATTAGCACAGTTTTGCTGTATTTGGATCTAGAAATCTGAAGTTGTTATCCTGCTGAAGGTGTTTGCTACAGGTGCTCCTACAGTTAAAATTTAATGAGGCATGGTAACTTCTTGGGGGAAAAAAACAAAACAAACAACAACAACAAACAAACAAAACAAACAAACAAACAAAAAAACAAACCTCAAAAAACCCCCACAACAAACCAGCAGTGACATAGAATGGAAATCTTGAGGAATGAGCTCTCTCTTTCTCCTGGTGGCATACCTTTGAATACAAGCCTTCATACAGAGAAATTTCTCAGGAAACATTTTTTTCCCTATTACTCTAGAAACTGGTAACAAATATTACTACTTGACTCTGGGAAATACAGTACTATCAAATGCTACAGTAACTTTACTGATATTAAATGGCTATCTACACTTCTGAGGATTAGACAGAAAGGCTAGGCCATTTGCTAGTTTGGGTTTTAGAAGATAAAGCCTGGTTTGTTATTGTTGGAGTGCTAAAAGACAACTACTTGCAAAGATTCTAAAAATACATCTGTATATATATTTCAAACCTCTCATCTGAAAAGTGAGCTGGTTTATATTGCTGCCTTGCAAAATTCTTGACACCCATAACCAGAAAAGGCATTTGTAAATTGCTCGGTTTAATACTGCAGTTTGCAAATAAATCTGAATAAGATCAAAATACAGAGCTTTGCCGAACTGTTGCAAAAAACCACTTGAGAAAACATATTGTGAGGCCATATTTAAACCAACACATGTTTCAGAAACAGAACAATATGTTCACACAAAATAAAGGTGTAAACGGGCAGTGCTAAAAGAGCTTCACAAGTAAGCACATCAATTTCAGTAGCAACTGAGATCACCTCATCTAGGAAAGTTCCCTCCTAAAAAGATCATAAATTTAGAAATGAATTCTCATGTTATGTTTAAAATTTGGCTGCATGAATTATTTGCAGAGTGGCTGCTTATGTAACATCGCCTTTGCTATGGCAACACCCGGCTGTTAGGCTTTGACACATCCCAGTTGCAACTGCAGTTTCATTTTGTGCTGATAAACAATGGCAGGAGAGGTTTTCTAATCACAAACTGAGATGCTCTAAAACACATCACTGTGACTGATGTGGTGGCCACTGATATTGCTAAAACTCCTCATGGCAGAAGGGCAAGCAAAAAGTGAGACTCACAGGAAAAATAAACAAACTACAGAGAGAGGTCTCCCATCACTGCTTTTCGTACAGTTTTAAAACTGGACTCCTTAGAACTAAAGTTTGAAGTAGCCCTCTTTGTACAAACTTCCTTCTCCAAAAAGTCACCCAATTTGTCTTACTAAAAGTCTTGTTACTTTCTTACAAAGAAAAAAGTGTTTTAATGCTGACAAATTGTAGAACACCTGATCTATTCAACATATGGCACTTAGCAATGACTATTCAAGCTGATGACTATTCTGAAGCTCATCAGTCACCTACACACATTTGACAAGAAATGAAAGTTTCAGAATCCAAGCGTTTTTCATACTCTTAAATATCCAGCTTTTGTTTCCCTGAGACAGCTCAGTCATTTCTGTATTATTTCTAATAGTCACAATTTTTAAGGATGCTGCCAAAATCAATATGAAGAGAAGTAGCATAAAAAAAGAACCTTTAACTCAATAAACCATTAGGGAAAACAACAACACCAACAACAAAATGGACAAAATTGAAAGCCCTAAATGAGGTACATTCATATGTGGAAGCACTCGCCCTCTCTACCATAAGGTAGGTGCTCACAGGCCTTTGTAGCACTGTAGTCCATCCCACACTCCAGAAAAAGCTCCCTCCTAACCTCAATACGTATCAGTCTTCTTCAGAGAAAGCCAAGGCCAAAAATCACGTAGGTTTGATGGTGACCCTGAATACAGGAGTCACTCTTATTGTTTTTAAGACCTAAACCCCTTTGCTAAATCCCAGCGCTGCGAGAGAATTCATACTTCACTGATGAGCTTCCCCATTGCTAACTAATGGTTCAGGAGCTGTGGCAGAACCTGGGTGCTGCTACTGCAGTCCTAGGGCTCTGCACATGCACAAACAGGAGTAAAAGGATCCCCATGCCAACATTTTTTTTTTTTAAATCATTTTTAAGAATTGGAGTATTTTGTTTCAGGGCATTCTCAGAGTGTCTTGCATTTTCTTGATGAATAACACATAATTCCCATTACACCAAGTGGACCACAGTTGTTGGCAGCACGCAATGACTCCCTGCAAACTCACGTGCCACTGAAAACAGACATGAACTTCAGCACATGAAAAGCAGACAGGAACTCAGTTCTCAACCCATTCAATATTCAATCATCCAAACGGGGACCTTTTGCACTCTGCTTTCGCTTTGCTAGCACATTCATGTTTCTCCTTCTCTTCCCCCAGTCCCTCTAAATATTTACATCCTTCTAAATGTCGGCAGAGTAGATTTTATAGAGGTAAAAAGCCCCCACTCCTTAGTATTAGAAGCCTTTAAGAGCAGCTCCACGCCTTAGATGTCAGCTTCTTCAGTATGACTACCATTACAACTGTTTAAGCTGTATGAGCTTAGTATAAGCTCTATGAGCTGTCATTCAGCAAACAAAAAATAAATATTTAAGCTTTGTTAGATAAAGTAATATCGATTTTTTTCAGGTGTCTTGCCTGTTGGAACAGATTCTGCCATTGAGAGATTGGTACTGAATTAAAACTAGAATATTGTTAAAAGCAGTGAGTCCTTCTCAATATACAGCCATTATAAATAACCTCAGACTAAAGAAGTTAAAGTAGAAGACTCAGTTAAAAACACCCTAATGTTTGATAAGTAACTGCATGTGTTCGAGTCTTCTCAGAGCCTCAGAAATCTAAAACACATCTGACATGTTCCATTCCTGAGTCAGTCAAAGCCATGACGTTTGACAAAGCTTGCCTATGCAACATCTCAACGTCTTGCAACGTGGCAGTGGAATCCACATATGTCCTCCCAAGGGGAGGCAGAGGAGGTGACTGACACACTTTCAGCTCACTGATCCACACATGACCTTTAGAATTAATACTAAATGTATGAAAATAATACATGGTTTGAATCAATTTAAATATTCACTTTATCCTTCACATACAATATGCCATCCTGGAGAGATGAGCTAATCCATCTGCTCTTTTTCCAGCTCTGTGACAATTAATCTTCTGTCTGTGGGTTCATAAACTCATATGCTGACATAGGCTCCACTCACTTTATCCTTTTCATTTGCAAAGTTTACTGGTTCTTTGGTCCTCAACTCCTTATCATACACATATTCATGGTCAAAATTTAGGTAGTCGCTCATTTGCATAACCAATTCCAGGTACAGCTCTGTATCTCAGCAGCATTGGAGTTAGGCCATTAAAAGCATCCACAGACCAACTGTGTATATCAAGGAATTAAAAATGGAGAAGATACTGGAGAAACTGCATTTATTGCATGAATACCAATAGTCTTCAGCCTGTTCCTTATTCAGTCATCCAGCCCAGAGCTTGGCACTTTTATCTAACCCTTCTGAGTGGAAATATTTTGCCTGTCTTCATTTCTCACATCTTGTAATATTAGGCCCAATGCTTTATCACTACCCTGAACAAAATGCCACTGAGGTAATGGCTCTTTTGACTAAATAAAGCATTCCAGACGGGGCCTTTTATTGCAAACGTTCAGGTCATACCAACAAGACCATCACAAAAACACTGAGAGCAATAAAATCTGAAGTGTTTCATTTCCCCTTACTTTCAGACAACTGTAAACAATGTTAAACAGTAGGATTTTCCTTTTTCAGGAAAGATTTTGCTTTGAACATGGAAATCTGTTTTGAAGAATGCTCTTTACAGAGCTGCTCCAAGCAGGCATAGCAGGGCACTTACTTCAAGGAAGAGGTTAAAACCAAGTTCAACATTTATAATTCTGTTTAATAACCTCAGTAAGTCAGCAAAATATTCTTGCATCTTGAAGTTTAATGTAATTTATGCAAAGCAGACCTGACTGCCCCTAATGCAAACATCACTATTACAGTCCCTCCAAAGTTCTCATGACAGAGACACATTCATGTTTTGCTCATCAAGCTGTCTAGGGTACCTCTTAAAACACAAATAAACTATTTTTGAGACTTTCTGAAATGTAATTTGCTGGAGACAATGCATTTAAAGTAGCAGAAAAACATCTTTTCATGCAGATTTCAATAGCAATGTTTGCTACAAATGATAAGTGAGGAAAACAAAGTTGTTGCAGCAAGGACCACCTGCCCTTATTCACTACCATCCTTCCTCCAAACTCAGCAACTTGTGATCCATCAGGCAGGAGCAGACCTGCCCACAGTTGCTGGTCATATTTATTTCCAGGCTCAACTTCTGAAACTAGAGTGGCTATCTAAGTGGTTTTCATGCAACAGTGCTAGTCAGAGGCAGGTGATTTATCTCTTTGCACAATCTAAATGAAGGTTCATCTACACAGAATACCAAATGAAGAAATGAAAGCTTGAAGAAACATATATGTGTTCGTCCAGTAAAAACGAAAGTACCCCAGACAAACAGTCGAGCACTCACACCAAAATAAACAGGTTGAACACTAAAAAGCAACCTTCATAACCCAGAAAGAAGGCACGACTACAATAACTGCCTTTTTTTGGTAAAGTTCACATGATTATTTTTAAAAGATCTACAGCTCTAAGTGTTAGTCACAGCTTTCTAATCACAAGCCCTTACCCAGCCACACACCATTTAGTCAGCCTTCTCTTTTAAAATTACTGATTTTATATTGATGTAATACAAAAGCAGAGTATGGAATGCACTTCACCTGTCGTTTATAAAAAGTATTTGATGTATTACATTTTTGAAGTGTTTAAAAAATGCATTATCTGCAAATTCATTATTTTTATGCATTCCCAAAATATGCTGAAGGTATCTCAGACATTGATTAGGAAAAAGTCCTACACAATCTTTTTTTTTCTTTTTCATAAATAAAAATGTTGGAAGCTAAACAGCTGTAAAAAACATTTTGAAGTTGCAAAGGGTTTGCTTTTAACACTGATCATCTATAGCTACTTCAAGTATTTATTAATATTTACTAATTTCTTGGGATATGAAACATCACATCATTCTTTATTATTATTATTATTTGGTTTGAGAATGCTTCAGGAACAGCAAAACTATGTATGTTGAATACAATTGTAACACAACAGATATAAATGCCAGGATTGAATAACTGAAAACATATGCTATATGCCTGAAATTTTAAGGATGATGAAACTGTCACATTAGTAGTACGCAGCATGTTATAAAGAACTCCCACAATGTAGCAGTTGTTCAAAAGTTGTACCCATCCGGTCATTCTATCTTTATAAGAAGATATATAATACTAGATGGTGATTTATTCAAAACACAGCTGCAGCCTAACTTAAAGGTAATAAAAATGGAAAGAAAAAAAAAAAAAAAAAAAAAACACCCAAAAAAAAAAAAAAAAAAAAAAAAAAAAAAAAAAAAAAAAAAAAAAAAAAAAAAAAAAAAAAAACACCCCCCCCAAAAAAAACCCAAAAAACCAAACAATAAAACCCACCCAAGAAAAGCAAACAAACAAACAAACAAAAAACAAAACAAAACAAACAAACAAACAAAAAACAACAAACGTTTTAAATTACGGCGTTAAAGCCATGTCGGTGCATACAGAATAAAAGAACAGCATTTCCAGAAAGTCCAAATTTTATTCTCATCAGAGTTTATTTGGGGGGAGGACAGGTGAGAGCGAGAGAAGCGGAGCGGCGGTACAGTCATGCTCAGCCCAGCGGACTCTTCCGTGCTCCCGTCAATCACGGATCTCGAAATGTCGCCCCGGGATGGGAACAGGGATGGAGACCCCCCGACGCGCAGTGCCCCCGCCCCGGCCGAAGGGAGGTCTGGGCGCCCTTCTCCCGGCACGGCGGTTCCCCGGCAGCGGGGGCGGAGGGCGCGGGAGCCCCTGCATCCTCGAGGGCGCGGACCGACCCTTCCGGCCCCCCGCCCTCCCCCATCGCGGGGAGAGCCTGCAACCGTGTCCCTCCCGTGTGTTCCCCCCCCCCCCCCGCCCCGTCCCCCCGCACTGGCGAGCGCCACACGTTCGGCTGAACTTTCATTGGCGAGTCATTTCGCGCCGCACCCGGCGGGAGCAGCCGGACACGCTCCTCGCGTCCCTCGCCGCTGCGGGGGCGGCTCCATCGCCACACCGGGGTTGCCGCCCGGGAGCACCCCGGGCTCCCCCGGGCACAACCTCACCCCCGGCCCTCTCCCCGGCTTTATGGGCCGCCCAAGGTCGCCCCACGGGGAGGGGGGGGAGTCCGGCCCCAGGCCCCCTTGCCCCGGCCACCTCCCGCCTCCCTTCCCAAAACCAGCCAAAGCGTGGGGGGAGCCGGCGATGCTGGGAGGCGGGATCCCGGCGCGGGGGAAGCCGCGGAGCTCCCCGCACCTGCGGGGCGGGGGTTGGAGGGGGGTGATGGGAGAGGGCACCGCGCGGCCCCAGCGCCGCTCCTCACCTTTCATCCAGTCGACGACCTGGCTCGGCGACCACTTACTGACGGGCTCCATGATGAGGGCCATGGGCGGCTCGGGGGCGCGGGGCTCGGACGGCCGCCGCTCTCCGGGCTCGGGGCGAGGCTTGTGCAGGGCGGAGGGACCGCGCTGCCCGGGGACCCCGGCGGCGGGAGGAGAGAGCCGCTATATCCCCGGTTGCCTCCGCTCCGCTCGCTCGCTCGCCGCCTCTGTGCCTCTCTGGGGATTTCAGTTCATGTTGCCGGCTCGGCGGGGAGGAGGAGGAGGAGGAGGAGGAGGAGGAAGGGGGAGGAGAGGGCGGCACGCTCCGACGCCTCCCGCCCCCGCGGACCCGCGGGCAGCGGCGGCGGCTGCTGGCCCCGCCGAGAGGTCGGTCCTCGGGCGGCGGAGCGGCGAGCCGGGCGCTGGCTCCGAGCTGCCCGCTCCGGTGCCCGGCGGCTCCCGCGGCTTCTCCGCGGCTGCCGCGCCGGTGTCTTTTTCTCCTGGCGGAAATGACGAGGCGGCTCCTGCCACCCGAAAATATCTCCAAGTGAAATGGGAAGCGACACCCGACGGCCGCCCGGAGCGGGGGAGCGGGGGGGAGCAGGGATGACTCGCAAGGTGCCGCGGCCGGCGGGAGGGGGGTCTGGGGCGGCGGCAGCGCCGAGCACCTGCTCCCCGCGGGCCAGGGCAGCGGGGGCGCCTGCGGGGGAGGCAGCTAGCGGCACCGAGCTGAAGATTGGGGTGTGGACTTGTTGGATTTTATTTTCCCTGGAAAAAAGCATCTCTGCGTGGGCAGTGAAAGTAATTTTTTTTTTTTTTGGAGACAAGCTCGGCTGTTAAGCGGCGATGACGGACGGTGTCGCCGGGCTCCCCGAGGGAGCCGTGCAGGGTGGCAGCCGGGATCTGCGGGGAGGGAGAGGAGACGAGCTGCACCTTGAGAGAAATTGCCCCTTGTTTTGCCCGCTCACGCCGAGGGTGCGATAATGGGGCAAACTGGAGCGAAGTCAACCAGCAGAATGGGGGTAGGACTTAGGCAACCTCAGCACGGAGAGAGCAGGTGCTCCTCTGCCCTGCCTGCCCCGTGGGTTGCACCACCAAGGTATGGTGGCTGCAGGTGTGAAAATCCACCATCCTTGCAGCTGGAGCTGTTCATCTTCTCCTTCTGGCTGCCTAGGCTGCTGCATCCTGGAGGCTAACCCAAGAAGGCAATTGCCACAGACCCTGTACTACAGTGTCTTTTTGTAGGAGCCCCTCTCAAAGCACAGAAAGATTCCTCCTAGGATGGCCATGGCACTCTTTTCAGGCACCCTGCCTAGGAGCCTCTGCTCTCAGGAGGTGGCATCTTCCCCCTGGAACTCCATGCAGTGGATAAATAGTACTAAAGGGTGTTTTCCTGCTAGTTGCTTGGCCAGTGAACAGCATTGCCTACATTTGCATTCACGCTGTTCCTCCTGCCAAGGCTGAGGCAACGACCATCAAGATATTCCCTCTGATGGTGCTGACTGCTGAATGCCAGCTGCTGACACTGGCATTTAATATCTGTATGTGAGGAAAAAAGAGGATTCCCTCACCCCTGAAGTGGTAACAGCAAAGGAATCAGTTCCTTTGCACGGTATGGGCAGTGAGAGAAGCTCTTCCACTTCGATGTGCAAGGCTGAAGTAGTAGTGATGAGGGGCAGTAAGGCACACATAGGGTTGGTAACATCTGTCCCTGGAGACCCAGGTAGACTTGACCCTCACTTTAAAGGATGTACTTATCTTGGAGAAGAATCTTCCTTTTACTGAAAGCTGGGCCTTACACACTGTAATTTTGCTTGAGTCTGGCTCTAGACTCATGTCCCCTGTGTCACATTCCTGCCAACACACTCAGAAGGCCATCTGCTTCTAAAGAAGTTAGGTTACCTAAAGCCACTGAAACAATAAACCTCACTTGCAAATTAAAGCTGACTTTTTTCCTTGTGAAAGGTTTTAAAGGTATGCAGAATCCTTACATACTGGGTCATTGTTGTTGAAAAAGCATGTCACATTTTTAATTAGAAACCAGTAGTTTGAAAGGTTTAGAAGCGTAAATACCCAAAATCATACTAAAGTCTGGCATATAATTTATAGCACCATTATGTAATTTTCATTGTGCTGAAAAGTGCTTTCACAGGTGAGGACAGAGAAAGTAAGTTTTCAGTACAAGTGTATGAAGTCCTATAGTTCATAATTATGCATACAGCTATGGCTTGTCAAGGTAATTTGTAGCTGAAACAAGTTTTTCAGTAAAGCATGACCCAGTGACCCAGTACTGTCCCCATGGTTAGTATCTATTACTGTTAAAGCCCCTTTATAGTGGTTTTATCAAATTATGGAATGGTAAAAGGGAGTTTACTCCTCCTCTTCAGTAAACAGATGAAGTGCTGAGAAGGGGATCTAATTACCTTTATTGTTCTCATAGAGCATAACCATCTCATAAGTACTGGGATAAATCCCACTCTTTTACGCAGATCTTGTTTCAATCTCACTGAATAACATTGGCTTGGCTATGTTAGAGAGGACTTGGCTCCTAAAGAGTGATGATAATGTTATCCAGCCAAAGTATTTAACTTGACCTATTACAGCAATGAATTCTATAGTCAGGACATGTGCTACATAAAAGTATTTTTTTTAATTTGCTCTAAATTTATTGCTGCCTGATTTTATTATTGTTCTCTTTTTCTAGGGTAAGAAGTCAAAAGGAGAGCTGAATGACTTTTTATGCTGACCTTCTTAAACTGTTCAGTGTCTCAACCAAAATGCCTTAACCAAAGTCTTTTGGCTGTTTTCATCTTTTAGTTTAGTGGCCTTTATTTGCTGTCACACTTGTATGAGTCAGGCCTTTTATGTAAAGCGTATGGGATAGGCTTCTGCAGAGACTCTGAACTACAGAATTATGTATTAACTCATCTTTTAGAATGACTCTGATCCCTATGGCACATTAAAAATTACTGTGTTTAATAATATAGCTAAATATACAAGTTGTTGTTTGGAAGGTCTCAATTTATTAGATAGTAAATGTAAAAGTAAGTGCATGGTAAAATTCAAAATTGAAAGGAAAATAAGAAGAACAAGAATGAGTTTGCAACTGAAGGACAAGCCTGAACCCAGCAGTATAGACCATATATCTGCTTAAATATCCATTCTCTGAGCATCCCTGGATACGGATAGACTGCTCCAGCAAATAAGTTTGAGAATACACACTCACCAGATCAGCACCTCAGACTGCATGCTCACAAAAGATACTGCTTTTCTGTCATGGTACATTGTCAAAAAAAAACCCCCTCCCTAGAGTTCAACTGACAGTAGTAGTTGCTACAGCAATACAGATTGAAAATAAGCCTAGTAAATCATTCAAGTCTCATTTTTGTATCTATTTAATCAATAGGACAACTTCTGAAGCAGAACACTGCTTATCCTGAATAAAAGTGGCAGTTATATCCAGGTTCTAACACTGGGAGGTCAAATGGTTGAATTTGCTTTATGTATATGAAGCCAGACTCTACAGTAAGTACCAGTGATGAATTACAAGCACGACTATGGGTTCCCCAGAAACGTCATGGACTTTTTGCAAGGATCTCCAGAAAACATTCAAAATGCTTAGAAATGACAACTTGAAATCTTGCCCTGAAGTTAGGAAAAGGAATTTAGCTCTCCAAAGATGTTGTTTCTGGTGCTGGATATTAAAACCAATTCTTTGGATGGCAGGGAGATGAAAACAAGTGGAGGCAAATTAACAGGAACTAAAACTGAGATCTAATAAAAACTATTGGAGTAAAAAAAAGAATCAACAAGCAAACAAAGTAAAAAAAAAAAGCTAATACTTTCTTCAAGTTAATAAAACTCGCTTGTCTTTTGATAGCAAATAAATTCTGATTTTTATGAAGGAGGCTCTATTTGATAAGAATTGAGCTTTTCCATTGGTATTAGCTCACAATACAAATATCTGCTTTGGATGCCATATCTGCATTACTAGAGAGTATTTTATTCCACAGCTTATGGCAACATGTAAAACAGGTTGCTACTCTCCTTGAGTTAAGACACTCATTCGTCCCTTGTCTGATAGGGCTGCCATCTGTCCTCTGTTCCCCAGAGCCTTTTTGCCTCCGGAGTGGTGTCTGAGCTGATACCTCATCAGTACAAGGATTGCTGTCCCTGCCAGGGGTAGCATCTTCCAAGGGGAAGGGGGAATAATGTGGAGTGGGAGGGAGATAAATTGTCTTGGTGCTAGGGGGTCATGGCAAGCAAAGGAAGAAGAGGAAGGTTCATGATCAGAGGTATAGTAAGGTAGTAAGCCTCTGGGGAGAGTAGAGACTGGTCAGATTAGGAAAGTTTAAAGGAGCAAGGGGGCTTAGATGGAGTCAGAGACCCAAGCTAATTTAGACTGGGGTCTAAATCTGACCAGTTGTCCCTGGTAGTGGAGCAGTGGGGAGATGTGAAGGTCTGGGGGTGGGATGGGAAGGAGCTCCCTCCCACGTGAGAGGAGCAGGCCTGTACCTTGTGGGGGCTGCATGGCCCACCACCCCACTGGCAGCTGGCCACTACTCGCTTCCTGTCCATGGGCAGCCTCTACCCATACAACAAAGAGGCCAGAAAGGCAATAACCCTCCATCAACTTTGGGCCTACATTGGGATCTTGCTGTTCCCTCATTTCTCACCATTTATTTTCAACCTGCTTGAAAGCACAAGTCTTTTAAAACAGTGTTTCAAATGCAAATATGCTGCCCTTAAAGTATATGCCTTACATCCCCCATAGTTTATTTTGACATAAATGGGGGTGGGGGGTGTTGTGCAATTGATATTGTTTTGTATAATCAAAAATAGAAATCATAATCCCCCAAAGATGTTTAATAATTTAAAGTATTCAGAACTCAATTAAGGCTATTAAGAGATTAGAAATTAGATTAAAGGTGGCTAATGGGTAAAAATTCAAGGACTTCAAACACCTTTTGTAATACAAAGGCTCTTAAAAAATGAACAGGCTGAGAATTTCCTCAGGAAATTCCTATCATTTTAATTAGGTTTCTTCATTTAAAATAAAAAAAGAAACCACGCCATACACAGTTTGAGTCCCACTGCCTCTCTCAAACAGTGGACTCAAGCAATTGCCTGCTGAGACCTCCTCCTTCCCCAGGTTTTGGGGGACATTCAAAGGTTTAATAGGTTTTGACAATCAGAAGGGACCACCCCAACCATCTGACATGTTCTCCTGCATTGATGCCTGCCAAAGAATTTCTCCCAACCTCTCCCAGGATGGTGGGAATTATCTTTTCTATGATCATATTGTATCTGTTTCTCTGATCATACTGTATTGTATTGTATCAGCCCAAATTGTATCTGTTTCCCATTCCCTTCAATAAGGAATCAAGTGTCTAGTTCCTTTTGTTGCTGAAAATAAGAATCCCTGGCAATGTGATAGGCTCTTGTCTTTCTGCATCTCATGGTTTCTCCCATCTGAAGCTTCACAGTGATGGGAAAGAGCGATGCTGCTATGAGGAAGGTGCGAGCCAGTGGCAGAGGGACAATGAATACATCCCTGCATTTGCAGAGGGCTTTTCAGGCGCATTAGCCACCCTGTTGGAGGTGTGTGGGGAGCTGCCATCTCAAAAGAACAGTTTTCTGTTCCTTCATGAAAATAAATACGCAGGTGGTATTATGTGGGCCTTCTCATTTTCTTTTTTTCAGGCACAAGCTCAAGGAGGCTGTTTGTTTGTTCAGCTACCATGCTAGGCTAGGGCTGCATCTATGCTACTGCAACACAAATGCCCTGCTCAAAACAATGAGAAACCCAAGGGAAGTGTGCTTCTGTGCTAAAATTATTAGAAAAAGATTATAAAAGAAAACAGCTACTAATTATTAACATCAGGTTCCCACTCATTATTAGCATCACAAATGTAAAATGGCTGCCAACAAGACTCATCTTGGAAATCTCATTAGAAAGAAATGTCACAGTTTATTCCTGGTTATAAATGCTGTTTTATTACCTTTGGAATGCTTGGTTGGTTTGGCTAAATGCAATGGGTGGCTCCCCTTGAGGTACATATTTTTACTGATGAATTCATATTAACAGAAGAATAATAAATATCTGATCATTTTCTAAGCAATCCTGAAAATATTTAATATTGCCAAAGAATGTAATCATCTAAATTGCACACTGGAGTACAAAAGAAAAAGAATAATGATAAGGTAATATAAAAAGGGCAAAACCATAATGAGGAGGACATTTGTCAGTATACTCAGAAAAGCACAATCTGTCTCCCTGGTAATTTGGTGGAGTACAGAAAGTATTACATGCCATCTTACAAGTATTACATTTTATTTCTGACTTCAGGAATCATTGCCATATGTTCAAAGTAGACATGACCCTCTTAAATATAACGTGTTCTTTGTTCATGCTGTGCGGGCTTCATCCTGCTTGGACAGTATTTATTCTGAATAAATTAAAGAGAATATAAATCTTCCAGTGCCAGAAGACTTCATATAAGCCAGCTTTTGTGGATGAAATGAACAAGAGTAATTTGGCCCCTACTGACCAAGGAAACTTGACAGGTTTGCTTTATTTCTCATACCAAACAACTTTCTCTAGAAACTATTGTTATGTAAGTAGTCCCAAATTTTAGGAAACAATTATTGCTTTCAAACATATTTCATACTGAGAGGAAAAAAGAAATATTGTCAAATATTCCTGACATAAAGCAGCCTATTGATGCTACAATAGGATATGCCCTTATGTGCCCCAATTTTGCTATAATTGGAAGTTATTTAAGATTTCATACTTTTACATTAAGCTTCATGTTTACAGCTTGAAAAATTTGTGACCTAAGGTCCTCTCCTGTAAATTATCCTTCCTGGACTCCAAATTCTTCCTGGAGCAATGTTTGGACTGTGTATAGACCTAAAGGTTCATCCATACGCTGTCCCATTGAAATCAAAGGAAATTTAGAGAGTCTAATGTCCAGGGTTTGGACTTTTCTGTACCATCATCTCCATAATGTTCTTTTTTGTACTGCTGTTTATAGCCAGACCTGGTTAAGGCATAAAAAACAATAATAAGGTAAAGGAATATTGTTATTATGAAAGGAAAGTATGAGGAATGTTTCTGTAAACTTTTCTAGTAATAAAGAATTGTAATAACAAACGAAAAACATTAGTATAGAAAGGAATGATGGGTCAAGGTGAAAAGGTGGCATTATGAAAGGAGTGACAGGGAAAATACTACAGGAAACAATGCAGTAATCCTAAGAAAACATTACAAGAAATTAGGAAAAACTAAGAGTGAAAGAGGCAATGAAAACAAATATACATATGGATCAATCTCTAGGTACAGCTGGAATTAAGGATGGGGAAGAGTGAGAAAGAGTGAAGTCAGGTGATATGGCAGGTGAAAACTGGGAGGAAATAAATGAGACAGTGTGAATATATTGTCATGAAAGCCAAGAGATCCAAAACACAGGCAGGTTTCAGAAGAAAAGGATTTTTAAAAAGCAGGTAGATTGGACAGGGTGGATTTGAAATACCTAAAGTGACTCAGCAGAAATTCAGCCACAGAGAAGGAGTCAAAACAAGTTTAATTAATCAGAGAAGAAAGCAAGCTTCTCCCAAAACAAGCCCAGATCAAGTGCTCAACAAAACCTTTGTTGTTGTTGTTTTTTTGTTGTTGTTCCTTGGTGTACTAGAGCTAATGAAATGAACTCTGCTGAATTTAATGTGCTTAATTCATTCTCTAGCACTGGTCTCAGCTACCACAGAGTGGCTTATGTTCATAGCATTAAATAGCCTTTCCCTCCAAAACCAGGTGGCTGAACACAGTCTGCATACTTTGAATGACTCCTGGCTGTGCTGACAACCAAACAGTGCTTGGGATTTGTTTGGGAGTTGTTAGCTGTGCTGGGCAACCTTTGAGCAATTTGGTAGCCCAAGCATTCCCATGCCTGGAAATATTCCAAGACCTTGATAGATTTACTCCTAGGGACTTAAGAATGGAGCCTACATCCATACTACAGGCTCTGGCATGGCTTTCCATGTCTAGGTTCATGCTCTGCTATACTCTGTCTTGAATGTCAGCATCAGGCTAAAGCAGGCAGCATCCAGCAGGAGAAGCCAGGGCTGGACAGGATGCTGGACAGTCTCCAGCTGGTCTCCCAATCCCTATACTTTGGCAACCAACAATCAGAGATGTCCTGGAGGTGTCATAAATCTCAAAGGAGAACCCTGGGGTGCTCTGGAGGTGACCTGGGGACATAATCTAAGAACTGTCTCAAAACAGTTTAGAATCAACTGGAAGTATCACAACAGCTTACTTTCCCACAACATACCCCTCCACACCTGTGCTTGGATAAGATATAGAATGAGGACAAATAGGCAATAGCACATTACAGATAAAACTGTTTTCTCTCATTTCTTAGTTCCCTCTATCTTTACAGCCTCAAAGTCCCACAAGAAAATTTGCCATACTCCTACCCAGAAAGTCTAATGAGTGCTGCTCCAGCCTTTCAGCATGAGTGCTGCTCCAGTCCTAAGATCTCCTTAAGCTTTTGTTACTATGATTGTCAAAGGATGAGCAGTGGGAAGTCAAGAGATGGGAGTCACAGGTCGAAAACTTTGGCAAAGCTCTCAATCGCTGCTTGAATAATTGCTCAGCAAGAATGCATGCCATGGTCCCAGTTCAGATTCCTCTAACCATCCCAATCTTAAAAACTCTATTAATCCCAGTGACAGCTGGGTATCACATCTATCTAATCTAATCTTCCAAGGCATTTCCATTGTGCTCTTCTCTGTAGTATTCTGAGTGTTTTAGAGAATTAAATGAGTTAACTACATAACCTAATTAATATTGATTTTTGGTTCTCTTCTTGCTCAACATGGGCAGGAGGAAAAGGCACATAATTCATCCAGTTTAATTACTATTATTAAAGTTATTACAGTGGGGAAGCAATGACAGAGAGGACTCCTGCATTTTATCCAGAGAGCACTGATATTTTTGATTCTTCCAGTCTCTCAAAGGAGTGAGTTCCAGAGAGAACTCTCCTCTCATGATGTTGAACAACATGGAGAACTCTGCACTAGCATATTCAGATTTGTTCAAATAGCTTCTCAGGAGCAGATCAGCAGCATAGATGCATGTAAATGTTTGCACTGATGCTGCATATGTGTTTGCATACCCAAAATGGAACCGCATCCAATTTAAGACTTGTCTTGCATCTGTGCACAGGTTTGTATCAGAGTTTGCATAATGTATTACACTGATCTGAATTCCTATTGTGCAAATGTGGCCATCTGGCTTTTTAGAAATAAGTCTTGCAAATAATCTGGAATGAGTCTATTGGGACTAATGAAGGTCAGGTCAGAATCTGAAGGCATCACAACGATTTATTTGTACACTTTCCCTTTCTTTGCAGGTTAGCTGCTGTCTCTTTAACTGGCCTAAATTTTACATTTTCTCTCCAGAACTGAGGTTATTTCTCAGTTGACTAGACTGCATCTCTCCACTCTGGAAGTCAGCAATGTTTGGAACCAAGTCAGCGTATGGCAGCCATGGATTGAATCTCCTAGAATTCTCAGATGAAAAATATTGTTCTATCACTCTTGACTAATGGAAAAGCAATAGCAATGAAAAGTCCATTATGATTCCACAGCTAAAAACCCTCCCAAAACCCCTAGGTAAAGGCAACATTTTGGGACAATGTGTAATCTACCTACAGAAGCTCCATGGCCACCTAACCAGATCTGATCCTTTGGCATGGGTGGCATGCTGTGCCAGACAGTGATGATGGGAGGGACAAAAGCCTTTGCAGTCCTTGCTTTTCCTCTAAACCCCTCTTGTTTTATATCCACCCACTATGTGTCACCTTCACACTGCAGGTACTTAGACCCAGCCTGCAGCTGTAGCAGGCGAGCAGCCACACTAGGGTGTCAAACCGAGAGGAGAAAAGCTGCTTGTGTAACTTCACAGGCCAAGTCTATAGCGAAGGAAGCACAAGTGCTTCTCTAGCCTTCAGAGTTAATTTTAGGATGGCTTGAGTGGTCATTATGGCCTGAATGACAAGATGCATCTTTGTTTTCATGGTAGAGGTCTGGCATCCAGCAGCATCAGTATTTGCTAAGCAAGATAATTCAATGTGCCTTAGACAACCAAATGTATGGCCTTTGCTCATTGTTCATATGGAAAGGAAATGTACTCCCTGCTGGCAATGCTAGCAATGAATCTAAGATGAACTCAATGTGCTGTGTTTGGAAAATTACCAATCACCTCTTTTTTTCCTTTCAGTCCAGGAGAGAAAAAGTAACTGCCCAACATAGGAAAATGCTGAGCAGGTTTTACATCTGACACGTCCTTCTGCACTCTACAGCGAGTTCCCATCACCATCTCTGGTAATTACAGGTTAAATTTGTCACAAATGCATAAAAAACCATGAATGTATCTCAATTTCCATGGCACTGGTCTTATTGTTAGTGCAAGAAATCTTATAGCTGCCAACAGTCATGGAGAAAGTCAATGGGTTACACAGTGATCATTTACTGGAGCAGGAAATGAGTCAGCATGTGAAAGATAAAACCTTGCTGGTTAATATGCATGTATTTGAAGGATATAAAAATCTTAGGAATTATTTTTATTTGGGGCACTTTATGTGGGCTTGCATACTGTACTGGAAATGCAATTACTATGCAAATGTACACAGTAACTGTGGGATGAATTTAAGGTATAGCTGGTGGCATCATTCTTGGTTTGAGATCATAAAAATTATTTTGACCAACTAATCCAATGTTAGTGAGAAGCTAGAATTGATGTCACCTATTAATTTGGAGTTTTTCAAACAATATACAATAAAATGTATTTTCTGGATCTATTTTTTTTCGGCTCAGTTGCATGTATAAATTCAAGGCATTGGACATGACTTAGTAGTTCTGATCTCTGTAACCATTATCCCACATCTGCTCAGCCCTATGTTAACCACTAAACCAGTTCTCTTTTCTTCATCCTAGCTATACATACCACTTCTGAGATGAAAAACTGAAGAGGTAATTGGTTGGAAGCAGTGAAGTGTGGGGCTGAGTGCCTCCCCACCACAGAGTGTGATATAGCTGCCAATTCAGAAGAGCATGCAAATTTCCTCTGCATTACCCTCTTGTTCTTGTTTTCTAAGGGGTCCTTTTCCTCTGCACTGTTAATCTCTCTGACCAGCAATGCAGGCCTGCTTCCAAAGCCTTTTGTGTTAGCACTCATTCTAGTGGGTCCAATTTTCCTCTGGTTAAACCCAATTAACTCCAGAATAACTCCATTAACTTCAAAGCACCAAACAAGTGACTATCAAGTGTATGGAAGAGAAAATTCAGTGTATAGCACTGCTTTCCCCAGAACACCCTTGCACGTGAGGAGAGAGCAGTAACCCCGTTGTTCATCATTGCCTATTAATGTCAAGTATCTGGAGGTTTGTTTTAGTCTCATCTTTGTGACAAGTGTGTCCAAGAGAAGAGCAATGGGGTTTTTTCATGTTTTGGAAAGTTGTTTCATTTTTCAATTTTGTTACTTTGTCGTCATGACCTTTCAGCCCAGAAAAAGCTATATAGAACTAGGATAAATTGTTCTGCTCTTTTTCTCCTAAAAGTCAATCAGTTTGTTTCGTCATAATGCCCCAGAAGTCTCTGTCAGTCACATTAGCTCTTTCTGAAGTAACAACTGCAACAGGAAAATACATATCCAAACACTGCCCAAATGCAGTCATATAACCATAAGACTACATATTATTCTTCTTATTTGTTTTCAGAGAATAAAGAAAGGAAAGACAACACTTATGGTGAGAAAACACTGGAGTTTTTCAAAAGTTAGTTTGTCACTGAAAATAATCCAGTGTGTGCACTGCTCACACTTTGAATAAAGCTTAAAAATACCTCAAGCTATTTTCCCTTAATATATGAAAAGTCAAGTGTGTTAAAATTTGTAGTCAAGTGACTACTTATAGGAGCTCAAAGCATCAGAGAAATTATGTCAGAATGTAAAAAAAGATTATGTACATTTACACCCAATTCAAGCCACTCGTAGTAGTACACAAGTGTTAAAAATTGCATAAAATTAGCATTTGTCAATCATATATTCAATAGGAATTTGGTAGTGGGAGAAGGTTAATTTCTTTAAATGCTATGTTGGGGAAGTATTGACCAGTAAATTACCATTTCTGTTCTCCAGAAGTATTTTTTCATAAATACATACCCAAATTTATGCAACAAATTTTTTAATGTGACATTTGAATGCAGACAGCATGTAGTTTATGTTTCTGCCACAGAATGGAGTAGGCCAACTCGTTTAATTGTTTCCAGTCTTTATTGCTTCATGGTGTTCATATGGGTGTTATTCCATTAATTCACACCAGCTCTCAAGAAGTCCATCAACATCTTGAGCAAGCTGAAATTTTCCCGCACACACACACATGCACCTACTTGGGATTAGCCTTTTAAAAGCTTTTTCAATCTATTTGTCCTGGTGCTTGACATAACCACCAGTCACTGCTTTCATATTTATATAGCATCTCTCAGTCAGGGGTTTCAAGCAGTACGTGTATCAATACAAGAAACTGTGTAATATTCCTCTGAAATATTTATAATCCTCTTCTTGCTGAAGTAGAAAATATGGCACACAAAAGGTAAGAAACCTGTGGGGTATGCACAGCTCGCAGACCCAGAGTCCTGGCTCCCAGCCTTGTAACCTCAAGGCTCTTTTTCCCTTTTGGGCATTTCTGAAAGAAAGCCCATAACTCCCAGAGATGTTCCCAAAGGACTGTCCCACAGCACTCCTGAGATTTGGTACAGTGAGAAACCCAACAAGATGCTGGCATCTGCAGGAGAATACCCCAATGGACAGATAGGGTAAGAGAGGGGGAGAGGCTGGTGCCACTGGCATGCTCAGGGCAGAAAGGCCCTGAAGTGCAGGATGTGGAAGCCAATGCCCACCAGACAGCCCTTCACCAATGCTTGGATTCATGTGGAATCCAGGCTGGCTTACTCCAGCAGGGAATGCTATACTGGAACACCCAGATCTTTGCTGGTGTCTTGCAGGAGGCCTTTGCAACGTACCCCTCCTGTGTGTGGGGCTGTGAATTGTCCAGCCGTATCATTGACTGACTGGTGTCTGTAGCTATGTGTTCTCTCTGCAGCCTGGCTGCTCCATCCTTTCACGGACCTGCTGCCCCCACTATGGCTCTTGTGCTGTAAGGGGAACCAGGAGTCAGGAGGGAGGTGCATGCCATTGCCTCTACTCAGGGTGAAATTCAGATGTAGGCACTTAGGGCCTCCCCTAACATTTTGGTTTCCTACCAAATGAAGTGTATCCATTTGACCAATGTCAGTTAAAGTACGCAGCAAGTACATGTTAGGTAGCTAGTAACTATGTTTTCAAGTAGTCTTATGTTTTGTGAGTTTTCCAGATCCACAGAAAAGTAAAGAAGTCTAAAAATACTGAAGTAAGATACGCAACATTTCTGAACTCCCAAGTTCTTACTTTTTTAAAATATTTGATCTCATGGTAAGTATTTTTAACTCTTGATGCCTCCTCTTTTCTACATTTTTACCTTCTCTCATAGGCTCTTGGTTATAAAACACTCCAAAAGTGGGTGCTTGTTTTCTTGAATAAGTTCCCTGCATATTTGTGTTTCGTTAGAAGTTGAATTTAAGGTCACTCACAAAATCTTGGCAGAGTTTAAGATGGTTTATATGTTCATATTAAATAATCTAAACTTACTATGAGATACAAAGTTTACTATTAAAATTTAGGGGATTATTTAGCAAAAGTGAAGCCACTCAGTGCTTTTATTGGCATAATTCTAATATTCTATAATTCTTCATGGAATTCTAATGTTTTAAAATTTTCTCAATATAATTCTAGAGCTTCCAAAGAAATCAGATTTTCTCATCAAAGATCTATTTTCATAGGGAACCTAAAGTCCAGTTACAGAGTTATGAAGATGTATTATAGCAACAGTATCCATGGAGCTTAGACTTTTTCATCCAAAGTAGGCAGGTTTGGATTTTTTTCCCTCTAGGTTACACAGCAAATGTAAAACTTACTTGAAAACAGTGAAAGTAAGGGGCTGTCCATCAACCAGAGTCATATGGAGTATAGATTTTATCATTCACCTCTAAATTTTTTACTAAGAAATCACTCATAGATACTCTGATGTCACTGGGCTGCTCACATCCAGAATGGACAGGAATCATTGGTGATGACTCTGAATATTGTCTCTACCCATGCTGTTCACACCTGCAACCACATACTCTCACAGTGGGGCATCAGCCTCACAGCCCACCCTTCCACTGCCTCCATCTCTCAAAGCCCAGCAGTCTGCAAACAGGGTCAGCAGTGGTGGTGGTTGGGATCAGTCAGGGCAGTCTGAGCCACGTGGTGGATGCCTGCATAAACAGCTACCAGTAATAGCCTTTGAACAGGCTGTTCATGGGCAATTCAAATTAGCATCTATATAGGAAGAGGGAGGCTGCCTGGCCATGGCCTTGGAAGTGGTCTGTGTGATGCCAGGGGCACTCCTGCCACAAGTGGGGAACCATGGATGATGTCAGTCTGCACCAAAATAGATGAAGGCAGCGTTGCCTTTGTGCACCACAGAACAAGACCTGCAATGAGTGAATTATTTAGTAGTGATGCACACCCTCTGAATATCCTTGCCCTATTTAGGAGCACACAAATGAAATACTTGTTATGTTACTTTCTCTTCATCTTGTACATCAAACACATGCCACGCAGTTTGGACAATAGACTGGTACCTCACCTATGAACTAGTTTGTGTTTATTGCTGTTCTGTTTTTTCTTTTATATTTTTCTTTTTACTACCTCTCATATTTTTAATTTGTAAGAAATATGATGCAATGCTAAACATTGAAATAAAATCAGAAAGAGTATATCAAGAAGTATTCGTCCCCTGAATGTTGAAGGACATTTTGTAGGTAAGGTACAGAACAACTTGTACCTTGTCTTCTTGAGGAATTTGGTAGAGGTGAGTACCATAAAGCATCACTCTTATTATGGCTTGACACCAACTTAGTCTGCCATGGTGTTTTGGGATGTATATTGCCATTATTGCATCTTTTTCATATAAGAGAAATAAGTGGGTTCAGTGCCCTTGGGACAAATTCAGAAAAAAGTGCATAGTGGAGGGCCGGATTTCTTTGGACGTTTTCAATTAGTTCCTTTTCTGTCTTTGGGAGTTTAGCTTACTAAAACCCATGCAAGTGTGGGGGGAAATGCCCATTAGAAGGGCTCCACATGGCTGAAGTGCAGTTGGTGTGGAGCAGACTGCTATGCCTGCTTACACAGTTTGTGTGTAAGTAGGAGCAATAACTTGTTTTAATGGTGAGTTTGGGTGCAGAGACTTGGGAAAGTTATGGATAATCAAGTGGTGAAGTTAACAAGCGTAAGTTCAAGCACGTTAAACTCCTGGGACATGTGTTTTCACTCAGAATAAAGAGGCTGGAGTTTGCAGCAATTTAAACAGAATTAAGCTACAGAAAATGAAAGCAATTTTATTCCTGCATAAGAGCACCCATATGGTGTTTATCAACCTGCAGGTTAGGCACACTTACATTCCACCTTTATATGATTAACTTTCCTGCATGCCTTTATAATAGATACGGTCTATGACTTTTCAGTTAGTTCAGGAAGCCTAAAGTATGCTATTTTTACCAATACCAGTACTTGTTTGTAAATTAATATGGAATCCATCACTAACTGTACTAAAATTGTGCTAAAATTGCTGTAATAGTTGCTTAATAAATACCCAAGATTAATACTTCTATTTTCAAAGTGAAAAAAAATGGCATACTATGCTAGGACTAGCTATCCAACAGATAGATGTTTGTTGGTGAATTAGTAATTTTTTTTCTTCCCAGACACTACTGGCCCCATCAGGTATGTCCGTCCTGTCAAATAACAACTCCCCAGTTAATTTCCAGGTTCTGTCCTCTAATCATCCTTATTAGTCCAGTCAGTCTCATTTGGCATGAACCTACTGGATCTCCCCAAACAAAAACTGTGCATAAAAACAAAAAGTGTGCATATTTCTGAGGATGCTTGGCTCCAGGGCACCCTCTGAGATGATAGTGCGGGACAGGATTTGTCTGCCTCTGCCTTATCTGGTGTCTGTCAGCAGACAGTGCAGGGCATCAGTGTGTTCACCACAGAGGAAGATCTTTGGAACTGGGGTTAGGTTCAACACACTATACACATTTTCTATTTTCTTTGGACTAACTCTAACCTTAGGAATGCATTATATGTGTTCCTGAGTGCCAAATGCCATGCTCTCTATACCCTCTCCTTTTCTATTTAGAGTTCGACACCAACTTCTGCTTTCATTTATCTCATTGAAGGTACATCTACAGTCATGTTTCTATCACAGTTGAAGTGAATTTCTCAATTGTCCTGACCTACTGTGCTGTGACTCTTACTGGAGTCAGGTCTTTGAGCACAAAAACTGGATTCCTTTAGACAAAAATATGCCAGAAGACAGGCCCTGGTGGCACAACTAATGGCCTCCAGCTACAGGTGAGTTTGAAGACCAGGGACCAGACCAGAGATGCTTGGAGCTAAAGAAACTCACAAATGCCTATGTCCACTTACAGATATAAACTTTGGATTTGGTACTAGGTATTGCAACTTTTGAAATCCTTAACTACCTGCTACTGTCAAGTCATTTTATAGACATGACTGGACACCAAGAGAGATCATGTGGCCCCAAGGTGCACGTGGTGCTTGGATTTGCAGTGTCTGCATTTGGTCACGCTGCACTCCAAGGGCTAGCCTTGATTACATTGGTTTTGAAGGACAGCAACAGCAAGGAAGGAAACAATGCACATTCAGGAAACACAAAAGCAGAACTCAAATGCTAGGTGTGTGTCTGTCTGTGTTTATATGCATATGTGTGTGATCAACCTGGTCCAGTGAAAGGTGTCCCTGCCCATGGCAGGGGGTTTGGAACCAGATGATCCTTAAGGTCCCTTCCAACCCAAGCCATTCTATGATTCTGTGGCTTTATGATTCTCTGTGTGTGTATGTGCCCATTGGAATCACCTGCTCCAGCTGGCTGCTGGCTGTACCTGGGGAGCCGCAGCAGCCTCTCCCCTGTCAGTCTGCTGCCTGCAGCAGCTCTTGATGTTGCTCACTGCCTTCCCCCTGTGCACAAACACAGCCTGCATATATTTTCCTCCATTTGCTACTGCACCAGCCTTTCCTGGGGCGGTAGGGTGGGAGCTATAATCTCTTCCAAGGCTGACACAGTTGGTGTGGAGTGAATAGGCTGTCAAAAGTGCCAGCATCCTTCCTCATGTCATGCCTAAGGTTTTCCATCTGGCAGGGAAGCAGCAGTCCCAAATTTACTCCAGAGCCCAGCTCCTCTGTCTTGAATTACTTCATACAATGAGCTTCCCAATCAGAGATTACGTTTTCCCACTATGTTAAACTTGCTGTTGCATTTAAAGATGATCTTAAAGCATTTAGCTCAGTGATGTGCATCATCCTGTGTCTGATGCAACAGACTTCATAGTAAATTTGTCAAAAATGAATGAGTGTTATGCTAATAAAATATTATTAGAACAACTGTTTGCAAAGGTTTGAGTCTCTTATATGCTTATCATAGTACAGTTACTTATTTTTTTTTAGATTATGAAAGTATTCATATGTTCATTAAAAAACAAAAAGGAAGTTAAAATAATGACTTAAAATTCTAATTAATCATAGGGATCTGTTTCCCACTGAATGGCTCAGCTACTGGAGTGGGGGTTCTTTTATATTAGATATGTAATGGTTCTAATGTAATTTATACCTTTTTAAGAATTTAATTTCTTATAATTATCACAAAAAAAGGTTTTAAAACACTGAAAATTTTCACAGAAGATTGAAAGTTTGTAACGAAAAATAATTCAGACCTTGAGTCCATTATCTGACTTCAGCAGTTGGTCTATAAAATTTGAAACTTAATAGATACAAAATGCAAAACAGTTCAATTCAAAACAATCTTTCGAGTCACGCACAGCACATGATATTGTTCTATGGCCCCCTAATTAGACACAGGCAAGAACTGACAAATATTTTGTGCCTCTACTACAGACTCTGAGAGGGATGCATCCTGCTTAACCTTAAGTAAGCAAACTTCTAGACATCTCAGTCTGAGCTGGTCACCTTCAAAGCCTGGTTAAGAGAAGTAGACACTTCTAGAGGACAATTTATCTTGAAGATCTATCTTAGAGGAAACCCTCTGGAAATAACAGAAATAACATTTTGCACAGTGCAAAACGATCCAATAGTGAATAACTCAGACCCAGACATTTCTTTCCTCAGAAAATCTAAGCTTGAGTAGATGAGTTCCATACTCTGTGAGAACAAACACAGAGGCTAATGTGACAAAGCAACAAAAGCAATGCTGGAGACGTGTGTGCTTGAAAAGAAGTCAGAAGAGCACTGCATGAAGCCACATATTTTGACCATCTAAAATCCCCAGTTATCTCAAGGGCAACAAAAGAACTTTCCTTGGGTGTATGAAGTGTATCTAGTTTGAAGAGATCATCCATATTCTTGGTTTATAGACTTAATCTTTACATGATGTAACTTGACTGAAATAGGCCAGCAATATAGCAGCAATCTTCCTGATATATTTCATATGGGAACTAAAATATTATGTTTATGGCCGGCATTATAAAGTGTCCCCATATATGTATACACATTTCAACCTGAAGCTTAATTTGAAGTTACTCCTGCATATCACACAATCTAAAGGAAATTATTGAGACGTATAGGTATGCATACATACATAGCTGATTCTTTCCTGCTGTGGTACAGCTCTTCCAGTCATTCCAATTATTCATACTCTAATAATGTTATTTCATTTTTCTTAACCACAGGTGCATGTGATACATTCCTCTTGGTTGGTTTTTGTTTGTTTGTGTTTGTTGGTTGGGGCTTTTGTTGTTTGGTTTGGTTTTGGTCGGGTTTTTTTTTCTTTTACATGTACAATGTGCTTTGTAGCATCAGCTGATCTAATGCATCTATATCTGTCTCTGAACCACAGCAGGAAAATCCCACAGACAGAATATTGTGTGTTGCAATAGTATTTTCAAGGGCTGTGTCCATGTTTTCACTTCCAGCAGTGCACAGGGGATGGTAGTGGTGTCCCAACAGTGGACTCAGAGAGATGGCTGTGATCCATTCTGATCTCCTCATGAACTTCTTTGAGGCTGAAATACCCTTGTGTGAAACGTCAAGTAGGAATGAATGGCAAAATTCCCACTGACTTCAGATGAAGCAAGATTTTACCCCTAGAGTAACTGTTACTATCGTGCCAGACCTCAGGTTTTCAAGGTAGCCACGTGCCCTAGAACTAGAGCCTGAAATCAGGGCTCTGCTTTTCCCACACAACCAAAAGGAAAAAAAAGCTTACATCACCTGAAAATCTGATCTCTTTATATCCTGTCAGTTTTGGCAAATGCCAACGAATCTTCAGTTGATGCCAGTTTTAAGTTAATAGTTTTGAGTGTTTAGTCTTTCATATTAAACTAAGAGGAGATTCTGTTTCAGTGCTGCTAACAGGTAACATTTTTATGACTTAAATCTATTGATATTAGTTGTTACACTCAATATCATGTTTTACAGGAAAGTGGAAACAACATATATTAAGACAGAAAATTATTGCTAGTATAATCGAAACCTTAAGAGTCTAATACAAGAGTCAGTATTACTCCAGATACAACTATTACAGAAAAAGCAAGACTACGTCTGTGCAGAAAAAGTTTCAATTGTAGTAATAATAATAATACAGCTAAAACTGTGACAGGCAAAGTCCTTAGTTTCTAGCCCTTCTTCTGGTGTAATGCCCAGCTCCTCTGGGTCTGAGTGCTGCTGCTTTTGCACAGGTGTTGGAGTTAGCAGGGTTATGGATAGTTGTTGGCATCTGTAGCCCTTCACTAGTGGGGATTTGAAATTCATAGTAATGGTTTCTTCTTCCTCACTCTAAGATCTACTTGGGTTCATTTTTGAATGTTAGCTAACAAGTTTTTATATCTTTTGCTCTTTCTAATTGGTCTGAGCTACACATGAGATTCGACTTTGCTAAATATGGAGACTTATACTAGATACTGTTTCTTTGTTCTATTTGCTTCCCCTAAAACCAGTTTTGTCGAGCTTCAGGTCTGCATTTCTTTATCTGGCACTGGTGAGTTGTTTATAGCTCTGGAATCTCCAGAGCCAAACCTATGCCCCGTCTCCTGTCACGGGGCGCTGTTACTCCCCCACGCCACACCCCCATCTGCACGTCCCAGAGCCATCATTGTCTCACCAGGAGGGTGGTTCTCCCACCGCATCGGTACTGTGCAGTCACAAAACTACAGCAATACCGTACAGCAACAAGCAAAATAAATCAAAATAGCCACAGGCACCTGCTCAGAAGGAAAACTGCAGTTACAGCCAAAGCAAGTTTAAGTGAAGCTGTGGGCAAATCAAACAGAGCAAGCTGGACAGGCTTCAGCACTGAGGCTTAGCAAAGCCAGCACATATCCCATGGCACATACTGGCCACAGCCATCCTGTGTTGCAGGTCTGTGTGGACAAGCAGTTTGAGTTCTGCTGTTGAAGCAGGTTTCTAGCTTATTATACTGAATTAAGTACATGAAAGTGAATTTCATATATTAATATTCAGATATTAATTTCTAGCACATCTTGGAAAGAAAAATTTTTAGCACTACAGAAGCAAGGAGAAAGTTCTCCAGTGTCCTCATAAATCTCAATAGAGGTGGGATGTTCATATCAAATTTATGGAAAGGTGTTGAGGAGAGTTGTTGGAAGGATTTCATTTCTTTAAGGATAGGAGTTAAAACTGAAATATCCCCTCTAATACTTGTTCACTAATCTTCCAACGTGTTCATGCAGAAAAGTTCTTCAAAGTGTCTTTTTGCTTGATGGACCATAGCTATATTTATTTCTGTATTGTAGATACTGTAGACACAGATGATGTTAAAAAGACAAACTCTGCATTTGTGTGGCTTTTCTTTTCTCAGGCTTCTTTCGCTTGCACCCTCAGACTTCTCCCCGAAGAATTACTTTATTATTTATGCTGCTCCAGTCACCAAGAATAAATCTGTATTTTTACACTGGTCTAAAATTGACTGAGTTCATAAAATATTTCACACTGATTTGTGTTTGTGGTGGAGGCAGTTCTTCACGCTTTTTAATGTATGTCTAACAGAAGCCTTTCACATGATTAAAAATCTTTAAGGAGTGGGGGCACAGAGTCCATTTTTTTTTTTTGCTGCTGAGGATGCTCACCTTGAGCATGCAGAGTTCATTAGGTTAGTGGGGGTGGACTCTATTAACTGATGTTTGTTTTGAGGCTTTTTGCTTCCTCTGAAGCTGAAACAGGAGAAAGGGAAGGATTTTCCAGCATAACTGCTTCAGCACTCACCTGGGGACAAGACCTCGCTTCCTCTTCAGCATGAGGTCAGATTAAATTCCCACCATAAATCACTTCAAACCCAGGCTCCCAGGTGTATCTGACTTCAGACCTTGTGTTGTTGACCAGAAATACAGGGTGGCATGAATCTCCCTTCAGGCAGGAGCCATGAATTTAACCGACCTGAACAGGTTTGAGCTTGGGTGGGTGCCCCAGCTTGCAGCCCTCACTGATGGAGCTGCTCTGCAGGTACAGACAGATGTGATGTTATGAGTGATATGATATCCCCCCTCGCCAAGAGGTGCTGGGGAAAAAGTCCAGTGGTGGGTACACCCAGACTGGACCATGACTGTCCAGGAGCTTCAGGACCACACTACTGCTCTTAAGTGTTTAATTTGCATTTTTATCTCATCTCAGGTCCGTGAAGTCTGTGGTGGATGTAATTGTGAAGTGTGGTAATTCAGTGACTGCTAATTGACCCAGAACAAAACCACGACAGTCTGAAAGCTAAAATTGTTTGAAGTGTTAACTGAAAGGCCTGACTTCTAAAATAAGAATATTTCAAAAAGATTGTAGTTCCAGTGTTTTGTGGGGAAATACCTCTTCTATAAAGATCAGGAGAATATTTTTTATAGTGCCTGACATTTTTATGTTGGTAATGGTAAATAATTACGTTCCCTTATTCTCCCCACCTCACCATCCCAGATGAAAATGGGAATGAAAAGTAGGACTCTTTTCATAAATAGAAGCAATATTTTAAATCTTCAAAGATATTATTTTTATATCACCAACAAGAAGAATATACTAAAAACATAAAATGGCAGTTAACTCTTTTTCTGTTCAGAAGTTAATTTTTTAGAAGTGAGAAATAAGGAAAAACCTCCCTCCTCCTCTTTTTATTTTGATTTTTTAACTTACTCCAGTGACAGGAAAGACAGAGTATGAGAAAAAAAAAAAACAAAAACCAAAAAAAAACAAAACCAAAGAGATTTGCAGAATGAAACACTGACTATACGTTTTTGTTAATGTTGAAATTTTACTTAAATACATATTTAAAATTTTTTATTTATTTGAACTCTCAAGTTTTTATAACTTCTACAAAGCAAACTCCCTAAAGTTTTTGTATTTAAGTATTCACATCAGAAAATGGCCAGATTTTAGAGTACCCACGTTTCCCAATATTTCCAGATGAAACTATGCATATTGTTGCTACTTTTTGAAAACATGAGAACAAGCATTTCAACAAGACAGTGAATGTCTGAGTGTGTCTCTTGAGGGCGAAGTGTATAACAAATTTTTGGTAGAAGTCAGCAGAACACCCTTTTAGCAATTAAATAATCTGGTACTGTAGGAATGACCCTAAATTTTAAAATGGGGAAAACAGTTTAAGAAGAACCTCGTGTATATATCAAACCTCACTAGATTTAGGTGTTTGTCATGTCTCCCACAGCTATATATATTTTTTATCTGTCTCCTTTTCAATCTTTTTCCACCATCCTCCTGTCCCTTCCCATCAGATTTCAGACTGTCACAGACACTTTATGAGAAAGTAAAGTTGCTGCTGGTTACTACAAGGCACACTGCTACCTTACCTATCCAAATTATGATGGAGTTTACCCATATGGACAAAATATAAACTGATCTATGCATAGCAGATCTGGGAAATTTGTGGTTATCCATGCCATTTGTATGTATTTGTGGAAGGAAAAATAGTCAAAGCAGTAGAGTCTTTTTTTTTTTCGTTAATGTTCTTTTGCTTGTTGGACTGCTTATTTTCCACATACATTATTTACTTTACTTTGGTGTATTTTGAGAAAAAGCAGCTCTCGAAAAATTTTAGATGGGCATTTTCTAACTTGTTGTGGTAAGCCCTAAGCTACTTGGATTCTTACAATTAATTCCCATTATTCATGTTACCTACAGACAAACCACATAGGCTTTATTTGCTCTTTTCATCTTTTACAGGTTAACTAAATGATTAAGGAGTTCACTGAAACAAATACTGTAGAACAGGAAGGTCAAAAAGCCCATCATCAGAGCCACCCAGGTCACTTAGCTTAATGACTAACAAAGAACACAGTCTCAGAAATATTTTATACCACAGCGTGATTTGGTTCTCATGCAAATGTGTAATTACAGAAATGACCCAGATTGTTTATCCCTGGGAACATCTGTTCTGGTTTTCTGGAGTAGTTTAGTTTGGCAACTTACTATCAAAAGCAATTTGTACCTGGTATATTGACTTGACCAATCTGATAATTAGGCTGAGCATTCTGGATGAAGTATTTTAATACCTTATTAAAAATTTTGTACCACATGCACTTTGCACCTTAAATATTCATTCATACAATTAGATTTTTGAAAGAGAATAAGGAATTAATTCATAAATTTATTAATAAATCATCCCTTTTTGGTTACCTGTTATGCACATTTCAACTCAGTGCATAATATCATAATATGTATATAATCATGGATCTCTGTAAATAAATATGTATTTACCTTATGGCCAAGCTGGATTGCTGCTTCTGCACTTCAAATATTTTTCCTCTGTCAGACTTCATATCATCAAGCTCCCTCTTATTGATTTCTTCACTTTGTTTTTTATTTACTCAGTCACTTGGAACAGGAAAACCTGGTAAATCAGAGAGAAACGTTAATGTTATTTTGACACATTATTGGTACTTTTTGTTCAAGCAAGGTCATTTTCTATTCTCTGTGAGATATAGAAGACAATAAACAAACCTGTTTAGTAAAGATGCTGGCATTTGGCACAGTCCTTACCTTAACGACACTGAAATATGATTGACTCTTACTAAAATAAGATTACATTTATTTATCCTACATTAAACAGCATGACCTTTTCAGTACCACTTTACAAGCCACAGATTTGCTAAAAAAGATCCCATGGTGTGATTAATGAACCATTCCTCTCAAGGTAATTAAATCTCCAAAGACAGTCAGTTGCTGCCCCTTCCCAGATGCCCCCCAAAAGCCAAATTTGCCTTACAGTTTGCAAATTTGTTGATAACGTAATACAGTGTTTCCATTTTTTCAGCCCGATGTGGTCCCTCCTCTAGAGACTCCACTTGCAGTTTGCTTTAATATACTCCCAGGGAGGAGACTATCAGAAGAAACAGAAACCTTCAAAACAAATCATAGGCTGCTGCTGCTGTAGGTATAGCACACTGAGGGGCACGTTTGTGTATGCACCTACCAAAGGGGCTAAAGAAGCTCATTTAGGATAGTCCTGCCCAGAATGGGTTCTCCTGCACTGAGGATACAGTTGCAAATGGGTGACAGTGCAGTTCCAGCCCCATGAATCTGCTCAGCATCTCCTGCTGCTCAGCATCTCCTGCAGATTCAGGGGCTGCTGCCCCACGACGGCTACAGTCCTTCAGATGTAACACTAAATATAAGGAGTGGATTTGGCCCAGATGAAGGCAATCCTGAAAGACTTGTTTTCAGTAGAAGCTGGATTTCACACCTTTCCAAAGATGTAACGTTATTGGTGTAGACTTGTATCAAACTATTCTGTCATGGTGTGATTCCAATTCTGAGATGCCCAATTTTCATCACTTAAATGAACAAAGAACTTTAGGATTATTTGTGATGAAGAGTTATGAATTTGATACTACTGTTCAGTACATGCCTGTCTAGGTAGTTTTGCCCTTTCCAAATCAATTCTCAATTCTTGTATCAGAGGGCTTTCATTGCTAGGTAACATGCAACACACCTGTGCTCTCTTATCTCCTCTTATTGCTTCCTACTGAGACTTGTATTTCATTCCCAAAGTACAGCCACATTGTCTACCAACTTCAATAACAATTTTCTTTCATTTGTATCTGATTTAATTTAAACAATTTAATTTCAGTTAACCTCTTATCTTCAGAACTTGAAGGCCGTGAATGTGCAACTCCTGGCACAAATTCTTGTGTGGAAGCATAGGACAGGGAGTGGTAGGAACTCTCTTGCAATAGAAATGAGCAGAGGTTATGGACTCAATCTAGAAAACCACTTTAATGCACCCTTGTTGCAAAGCCCAAGAAATATTAACATGTAGAACTTTGAGCACATGCGTAGCTACAGTGCTGGATTGCCGCCACTGTTTCTTAAGAATAGACTGTGTACTTTACATTCTGATACTTATTCATGGTGTAAGACACTGACGCAAAATATCTTTAATTTGTGTAACCCAAGAAGTAATTCAGAAGTTATAGAATCATAGAATGGTTTGATCTGGAAGGGACTTTAAAGAGCATCCAGTTCCAACTGCCCTGCTGTCAGCTGTGGGCAGGGACACTTTCCACTAGATCAGGTTGCTTAAAGCCCATTCAACCTGGCCTTGGACGCTTCCAGGGATGGGGCATCCGCAGAGTCTCCAGACAACCTGTTCCAGCGCCTCACCACCCTCACAGTAAAGAATTTTTTCTTTATGTCTAATTTAAACCTACTTTCTTTCAGTAAACCATTCCCCCTGTCCTATCTGTACATGTCCTTGTGAAAAGTCCCTCTCCAGCTTTCCTGTAAGCCCCCTTTAGGTACTGGAAGGCTGCTACAAAGTCTCCTGCAGCCTTCTCTTCTCCAGGATGAACAACTCCAACTCTTTCAGCCTACCTTCATAGGAGAGGTGTTTAAGCCCTCTGATCATCTTTGCCACTTCTTCTATGGGCATGTATTATTTTTATATATTTTTACAAATTAAAAAGAACAGGTTAAGACTAGATATTTATCTAACTATTTTGAAACCACAGTTTGATAATCTGTATTTTTATCTCAGAAAAATGTGGAAATCAAACTCCTTAATAAACATTTTTATTCTTTGCTAAAACAGCAAGCAAACCTTTGCAGTCTATGACTTTTACTTGCTGGTACAGTGTTCTATTCACCCACTCATTAAAGAAAAATAAACATCTGTATGAAATAGTGGAAAATATTTTTCCTACAAAATATGCAGGCGTTTCTTTGAAATATAAAGAGGTAGCTGTGATTACCAGACAGAACTGCATTTGCTTGATCAAGTAGTAAACAACAAGGTACAGAGGAATCCAAAGGAGAGAGTATTCAAAAACAGTGGGAAGAAGATTAGTGGTGATTTGCAAAAGATTAACAGGACACATTTTTCAGTAGTTCCTTTTCTATCTGGATATCAGGAACATGTCTGAATTTTCAGATGTACATGTGCAAATGTGTGTGTCACAGCTCAATCAGGGAATCTCTGGAGGAGGTATAGCCTCTTATTAGGATGTCCTTTTTGAAACACTTAATATGGAAAACAAAGAAAAGTACAATTGAAGTAATACAGTAACATAGCACTTTAGGGTCTCATTCATCAAAACTGTGCCTTGCATGCATTTGTTATCTATTTATTTGGACAAAAACAGTATATCCCTGTGAATCTAGGTAAACACAATGAGTGTGTAATTTCTTCAAGGTATCAGGAAACCAAAGGACATGAACAAAATTACAGACACCGCTGTCATGGTTTTGCTCTGGTGTAATTTGCTTTCACACCCCCCACACAATTACTATTATTTGAGAGAAGGTTTATTCAGACAAAAGAGACTGAATTTGGGGAAAATAGTATGAACATTTATTACTAACAAGCTAAAATTAAAGAACTATATCTACAACAATTCTACTTAAGTAAAGGTACTATGTATTTACAGAAATACTTCTCCCCCCTTTATATCAGTCCAAGGAGGAGAAGCAGTCTCATTGTCCATTCTCAGAGTTCCAGGTCTTTTTGGTAACTCTGCAGCATTCTCGTTGCAGCTGGAACTCTTTCTCCTTCTCTGTGTTGGCCTCCAGGGCTGGGCCTACCCCCCTCCTGGGCTAAGACAGAAGGCTTGGGGGTTACCCGGATCCTGAAGGTTTTTCCTTCCATGGGCTTGCAAGGACTTGCTTACCATGATCTTCTTCCAGAGGTTCACAGGGGATAATGGCTTATGAGTCCACCCCTGTTTCCCTATGGAGATCCCTTTCCACGGGAGAACAGTCCTTGATAGACCTCTCCAGCGTGGGTCTAGCATGGATTCCACACATGAATCCCAACATCCCACCTGGGCCATCTCGCTCCAGCATAGGTTTCCCTCAGGGTCACAAAATCTTCAACAGGACTCTGCCTCACCTCAGGTCTCTCATGAAGTCTCGGTTTCCTCGTGCATCAGCTTACTCCAGTGTAGGTTCTTCCACAAGCAGCACAGGGGTCTCCTCACCCCAACAAACTTTCACAGGTAGTAGGGTTTTGTTTTTCAGTCTTTTCTCTGCTGAAGGGAGAGAGCGGAAGCGGGGAGAAACCATCCCCCCTTCACACTCTTCTTCTCTCTCCTGCAGCTACCAGCTTTGACCTTGGGCACTTTGTTATCTCTTTGGTGCAATTCTTTTGCAGCGTTTCTCGTCCAAGCAGTCAGTCCTTCTTTAAAGTTTTTTTTCTTCACTCTCTTACAAGAGAGAAGGGGGACTTCAGTGCTATACCTGCCCCCAGCCCAAGCCGAGGGAGGCCTGGCCCTCCTCGGGCCCGCTGCTCTTCTACATGGCTGTGGCCCCTAATTTCAACTGCACAATCCTCTTCTGTTCCATTTTCTTAAATATGTAATTAGCAAAGGCGTTACTGAGAGTTTCAATTGGCTTCTTGTCCGGAAATCCATCTGGACAAAACCATTCTCAGCCCCCAGGGGCTGGCCGACTGGGCAAAACCACGACAACCGCCAATTCCACTCAGGTACATTTATGTCTCTTAGTTACTCATTAACTCATGAGATGTAAGTTACAAAAAGATCCATTCATGTAATTATTTAGTATATAGAAAATTATGTTGCCAGACTATGCCAACATTTCTACGGTGTCTAATACACTGCTTTAACATTACAAAATGTTATTTTTCAGTTCCCTTCTCTTGCAATCTTACTGTATTTTAGTCAAGGAGACAAAAGCTAGGGACTGTATATAGGCTCTGACTTCATGTGTGAATCAAGTTTGAATCTCAGCTGGATATGAAGTAAGAAATTTAATTATTTTCTTTACCAGTGATGTTTCTGTGGTTGCTTGCAGGGTTTTTTTGGTACTTCTGAAGGCATAAAATATTGATGTATAGCCCCTTAGGCTCCTCCTAAGTGGAAGAGCTGTGGTTAGCATGGAAAGAAACGGTCCTTTGGGGAATGACTTGTCTGGAAACAACATTTAAGACAGATGAAATAAATTGTCCTCTGAATGTGCCTCTTTCTTCATTGACTGTAGAGAGATAGGCTTGAGCTGGATACCTGGCTGACACAGCCAGCCAGTGTTGGACAAGGTGAATCCCATTTCACAGGCAAGTTTAGTAAGGTGCTCTGTAGCCAGAAGGTGCTGAGGCATCAGCAGGTAAATCCTCTCCACAGCCTTGCAACTGACCCTGATGCCCTGTCCTCTGCCACCAGGGAGAGAGGAGTGCCAGGTGTTTGGTGACTGCAGGCCCTTGGAACAGTAGGTCATGTGTTTATGTAATAAAAGTGCTGATCCTCAAATACTGTATAATTGCAAGTTGTTAAGAACAACAATAATAATTCAGGGTTCAGTAAAAACATAGCACTGAATTTCTAGCTAGAGCTGGTCAGCACAAATCTCAAGACATTTTAAATAAGTATTTGAAATACCATGCAATTCATGGTAAGAGCAGTTAGGCTAAGTTCTCTGGCCCAGTTTCAGTGCAAGCAATTACTTGTACCTAACA
>NW_020955916.1:117826-123900 GCF_003031625.1 Empidonax traillii | reverse complement strand
TTAAACTGAAAGAGTATAGATTTTAGTTAGATATTGTGAAAAAATTCTTTACTGTGAGGGTAGTGAAGTATGGGAACAGGTTTCCCAGAGAACTTGTGGATGTCCCATCCCAGGAGACATTCAAGTTCAGGCTGAATGGGGCTTTGAGCAACTTGGTCTAATGCAAGGGGATCCTGACAATGGCATGTGAGTTGGAACTAGAGGATCTTTAAGATCCTGTCCAACAGAAATCACTGTGCAATTCTGTGACTTGTTGGAGTATATCCACGTAATTCCACTGTCTGTAATTCCACTCTTACATGGAGTAAGATGTTAAGCTTTAGCTATCTCTTCACACATTTTCACAGTAATGGATATATATGTTTTCTGTAGTAAATTGATTTCTAACTGACCAAACCAAAAGCAGACATTTGAATAATTCATTGTCATAACAGCCACAGATACGTGAAAGAGTAAGTGGACGTTACGTGCAAAACACAGCGGAAGAATTGTCCTTTCACTTCAAAGAGGCTTGTGCTGGAGACCACAAAAGGATCTAACTCCTACACAGAGACCATGGGTATAGAGTAATCTTAACAGCTATCATATTGGTTTAAACTGTTGTCAAATAGCATTGGAGAAATGTCAAGGTTGTTTTGATGAAAATACTGATTTAGATGCTATTTTCTCCTTAGGTGGCTTGTGGGTGTTGGGGATCTTTGAGTATCACTTATTGACTCTCTATCAGACATGCTAGGTTTTGACATCTACGATGACTCAAAGAAATTTTAGTCATATATACTGGAACTTCTATTCTCATAGGTTTTGCCCTTAACAGGAGATAGAAAATAAAATTACTTGAAGATGAATATAGTTGAAAATAAAATCAGCTGAAGGCGTACATTTGCTAGAAACCAATCATCATATTCCTACACCACACAGTGGTAAAATCCAGTCACTTTCATTTTCCAGATTTATTGAGAAAAGCGTTCAAGTTCATGCTGAGAAGTTGATGATAATTCCCATATGCCACAAAGCACTAGAAATTGATGCTTTTGTAATATTTTGCATATTTTTAAACTAAAATAGTTGTTCAACACAGAAAATTAATGGACTCTTACCTTTTGAAAACAAAAAAATTAACTGGTTACATAAATATTATTTCTATCACTTAAATTCTAACCTACATTTTAGTGAGGAACCTTATCCCATAGTTGAAATCCTGTTAACGTTATTAGTCTGAATCAGTACAAAATGTCATTTGAAGCTGGAGACTACTGAGTGCTGGATTGTTCTTACCTTCTTTCCCTCTTTTACAACACAGGCTGATAAAGATTTCTTGGGGAAACTGCTGTGAGAGGCACAGGTAGGGCAGGGAGTTTCTCACTTATGCTATGCTTTCAAAGGAGTTTGGACATTTTTCAGAACATGAACCTGTAAACCTCATGCATTTGGAAGAAAAATGGGTTGTGAAGGTTGGTGTACAACCTTTCCCTGCTGCTGTCTGTGGCTTCTTCCTGTGTGATGTGGATGACACTTGCCTTTTCCGAAGTACTACTGCTCCCCATCTGTCAACTGACGATGATCGTTCCCTACTCTGGAAGGATATTGTAAAACAATCATGATTCCAAGAAAATGTCATTTTGTGTAATCTAAATTATTGTTAAAGATTGAATATTAACATGGTTGAAAAGGAGTGAGAAAGGGAGATTGCCACTTCAGTTTTATCCTGTTCCACACTGACTCTGTCTGATATTGCTTCTAGCACACCTGCAAGGCTCTGAGAAAAACATTTGAGCTATACCCTCTGGAATAGATCCTTTGAGGCAAAAAAGCCAATGAAAAACCGCTATACTCGAAGTTCTAAAAATATTAGTGGTATCCTATCTTCTCATCAAAAGCTACAGGAAAGCCTGAGGAAATGACAACATGAGGAAGGGCTTAGAGATGATGGGGATGAGATATATATATGTGTGTATGTGCATGCACAGTCTCTAAAAATCTAGTGATTATATAAATATATAGACATAGAGATATGGAGATACAGAAATATAAAGATGTAGAGATATTATATAATGCCATTAAAACTATTAAAATGGCAAAAGAGGAATTGGCTGAAGTTGAGCTTTCAGATGAGCTGAAGTTTCAGGTGATGCTGGTCAGAAAGAGATGTCTTTGAGGACCAAAGGTTTGTTCCAGATTCTATTGAGAACATCTGGCCTTCATTTGGCCAACAGGTGCTGTATCACGGGTTTCTGTCTGGTTCCAAAAAGTGAGTGGGTGATGGGGCTGAACAACTATAAAAAAATACCTTCTTGAATCTCCTCTTTGCTGGTAATCTTAACAAGCACTTGGTCATGGTGTTTGTATCCTCCATGCTGGCACAGAGTAATTTCCTGAAGCCAAAGCTGATCCACAGCTGGCTGCTCTCCTGTGGCTGCTGTGAGCTCCCTAGCCTGGCCCTAGACTTGGCCAGCATCCAGCACCAGGAAGATGTCTTGGCTTCAGTTTTTAAATCAGTTAATGAGTGTATCAATCCCCAGCTATGCCAAAATTTGTGATGATAGCTCTGAGCCTGGGGGATGATGGGGGTGAGAGGACAAGAGAGGTAATGCAGGAAAAGCCCCAGCCCTGTAGATGAGCATTTGCTGCTGGAGCAGTGCCTCAGCACTGGGAGCTGAGCCTGATGTTAGGAAGCTGTCCTCCAAAGGAAAGCCTCTACTCCAGCTATAGTGTTAACAAACAAAAGCCCAATTTAGTCCTCATATCCTTTCAGTTCTCTCAGGATGAAACAGAGAAAAAACACCAAAGTAGCTCTCTTGGGCAGGGATCTGACTTTATAACGCTCATGAGACTCTCTGAAGTCCACCAGGGAATTTGCTGCTGCTATTAACTTTGCATGAACCACTTTCATATGTCATAGCAGTGACAGAAGAAAGCTCTAAGAGAGGAGAAATCCATGACTACCTTTAAAAGACAATAAAGTGAAAAGGACCAATTTACAGAGAGTTGAATAAATGTAAGGTAAATAGGACCAACTTTCTTTCAGAAATGACAATTTATTTTCAATAGCTACAATCCTGAGTGTTAACAGCAGCACCTTGAGGGATAACCCGCTGTGTTACACACACAGATCCACTCCACACTCCTCCCAGGGGGATATTAGGAAACACCTGATTATGCTAGATGCAGCATTTTATGAAATTCATTCAGGAAATGAGTTGAGAAACCTACACTCTTTCCTAGGAAAGCTATCAATTTGCTGGGCTGTTAATGGAAAGTAGTCCTGTGAGGAGCAAGTCAGAGTGACAGTCAGTGGGTCTTCTGTCTCCACCACTGACACAAGACCCTGTAGCTGACATCTGGGACGATCCCAGAGCCAACATTGAGATAAATATTCAGTGTTTCCCTTCACCTTCCATTTCTTTTCTGCTTTTACCAGGCTGTTTTTTTCCTCATTGACCCATCTGACATTCCTGCTAAATCAGACAGCTGTCCTGATTTAGGACAAGAGAAAGAAAAAAAAAGAAAAAAAGGTAAAACTGAAGCTGTGATGGAGTGTTTAGTGTACCAAGCATTGCCAAAATAAATCCTGCACTCAGCAAAACCTTTATCCCATAGTACTGCCAGTCCCATACTTAAAGAACTGATTTCCCTGTGTCAGGACAGGTATTTTAGTATTTTGCTTCAAAAGTAGCTTCTCAACCTCAGATTAATTTAGAGTGGGATCACCCTACTCTAGATGCATTGTCAGGCAATATAGGTACAACAGAAAGGCTTGTTCACCAAATTCTTCCCTGCAGGCATGGCAAGTCAGAGACCCAGCAACCTACACTTGATGGCAAATCGCAGGGAACAAACAACAGCCTATAGAATAGCGATGTTAAGTGTGACATGTCACTGAGGACTGGCCTTAGTGATAAATTCAGGGCAAAGTGAGGGCAACTTAGAGTTGCTGATGCCTTTGCAGGGATTTGCCATCCTGTTCTTCCCAGTGGCTCTTGTGTTTGTCTCTATCATGAACCACACTGGGCTATTTTCAGCTATGGACAAGGAGGAAACAGGGCCCCCTGGGATGCCAGCAAGGTGGCCATGGCTCAGGTGCTGGTGCTCTCATGGGCATGAGAACCAAGGCTAGCTGAGAATACCAGATCACACAGGGTTAATATGCTCCTTCAGCTCAATACCCACCCACCAGAACCAGGACAGCCTACCTTATCTCAGGGCTCTTGTTTCCCAGTGAAGTCAAGACCTGGGAAAAAATAACAGCTGTCTTGTTCCTGTTAGTGCCACAACCCCACATTTTCAACCATTTGGATTAATTTGCCATCACACCTATAGATCTTTGTTTTCTACTAGATTTGACCTGAAATAACAAACCCTGCCTATACAGAGGGCTTCCTTGGTCTTATGCTGGAAATTTGGAGATTAAAGGACATACAATTCAGCCGTGCCATAAAATAAGCTAAAGATGCAGACTATGGCCAGGTGTTATATACAGCAAAATCTTTTTCCAGTTCATGTGGTACTCCTACCTGTGAGACCAACCCTGCCCAAATCCCTAAACAGGACCTCTGCTCCACTCAGCTCTGCTGGGGAGGGAGCAAATGCTCCAGGAGCCACAGAACTGTCATGCCATGCATCATCAGGACAATTGTCTGCTCATTTCAAGCTGCTGACAGAGTTGGCAGCCCTTACTAAATCGACTAGAAGGGCACTTGAAGGTGGTCTGACAGGGAAATGTGGATACCAGAGAAGCTTGTGTCACTCCTAGTGGTATTCTTAGAGAAAATATGACTCTTCCTATGAGGCAGGATTCATCAAATACATTTGAAATCTACATATTTTTGAAAAAGAAAGAGTACGCAGAATCCCATGCATCAGCTGGAGGGGTATGAGAGAGTATATTTTTCCTTGTGTCATCCATAATAAGTGATAACATCACCTGCATTGTTATATCTTCTTACCAAATAACTCTGCTGGTTTCAGTTGCTAGCTAGATTTCATTCATCCCACCTGTCACATTGTTACAGCTTTTTGCTGTTTGTTAGTACTGTGGTAGTATGTGTGACACCACCTGATTTGTACATCAGAGGTTAATATTCCCTTTGCAGTTTAATTTACATTGCAGAGGTTTATTCAAGGAAGCTGATTTCCATGTCTTTATAGAGGAAATTAATGGTAAAAATGATAACAAATTGTCAAATTATGGTTCTGAATATAAAGAACCAAAGGTAAAAGATGCGTAAGAAGCAACATTGTGGTAATTTCAATGAGCAGAGTGCTACCTCCCAAACTGCAATTCTCACATACCAGCCAAAGGATTTGTGTGGGTACATTTTAGCTCTATACTGTGCCCAAGACACAGTAATAATTTTATTCTTTAAGTATCTTAGACTGACATAGGATAGCTTTTTAAAACACACTTCAAATAGGAAGGCGTTTACTAACCCTTCAGAAGATATGAAATGTAGATTCATAAAAACCTGTTTAAAACATAAGAAACAAGTATCGCTTGCTGGAAGCTTGTTTTATGTTCCTGAATGAAATACCTACAAAGCCAGTGGTTCTGTTATTTACATATTGTGTCACAATATAATTTTCTCTTTTTCATGAAAGAAGAAACGGCATGATTGTTTCCTTTATCTTTTCTTCAGCAGTATTGAATGTTGTCACAGGAAGGATGAGTTACATCATTAGACTCTATGGTAATTAATTCACTGAGTTTCAGTGTTGCTCTACGCAGTGAAAACAGGAATGGTCATGCCAAATATGCAAAATAAAAATAATAAGTAAATCCCACATTCTTCTTCAGTGTGGCTATCAATGTATTGATTGTGTGTGTTAAATTCTACAGCTCAGCTTGTTGTTGCCTCCCTGTATCTGGAATTTTGCATCTGTTATATAACAGACTAAAGGTATCCTCTCTCTTGTTGAACCTTGATAAGCATCACATAAATGCCTACATTTCACAACGGTGACATAACTTGTCTTTATACTCCACATATGGATGTCAGAAAACACCCTCCACATAAATGACTACAATGTTTCCATAGAAACTAATGTACTTCAGGCAGAGAAATGAAATGAGATTT